>NW_026593286.1:39675267-39687892 GCF_907164565.1 Psammomys obesus | reverse complement strand
ACACACACACACACACACACACACACACACACACACACACACACACATAAACACCATCACTACCAGCAACAAAAAAATCCAAACAAAACCCTGAGATATACTTGTTGATTAACGCCCACTTGCTCAACACAGTCAGTCTTAGTAGTACAGGACTTTGACGTGAGCTACTCAGTAGACTGAGAGAGTTCATAAATCCAAGACCAATATATTCAATTTAGTGAAAACCTTTCTCAAACTTAAAAAAAATTCTTTTTAAAACATTTACTGTTTATGGCTGAGGAATTAATAATTACCTGTTCTCAGCATCTTATGCAGCCATAACTGCATTAAAGATAGTTTACTGGAGACAAATCTCTGATTAAGTCAGAGAATAATAATATTCTATGGGTGTAAACATGTATTTAAGATGGAGGCAGTTTGTTGCTAAATCAAATTAGCTAAACAACTAATTGAGTTCCTTCCTAGGGCCTATGACCCTCCCCGCTCCCAGCCACGTACATTTATACTACTAACTGTGGATTCTTTCTTTTGGAACGAGCATCAAATCGAGAGGGCGACTGCTCCTACCCTTAACAGTCATGGCACTGAAACTTTCCAGGAAGAAAGGAAGAACTAATGAAAGAAGTGAAGGTAGGTAGGGAAAAGGACTGTAAAAATATTGTCTGGGTATGACACAGCCATTGTAATCATGAACTCTCAACAACTAGCTGACTATGATGGATCTATACAAGAAATTGCCAATGAACAGCCTGGTTTGGATGGAAGGAGGTCCCTGGGGGATCCTTTCTGTCACTGTTTTCTACTAGTAGAGTGGGGAGGAAATACAAAGAGGTGGATAGAGAGAGGAGAGAGAGAGAGAAGGGAGAAGGAGAAAGAGCAGAATACATGATATATACATACAAAATTGTCAAAGCTCAAACGTGTTAAAAAAAATCAAAATTACTGGATATGTATCTCTGTGGCAGAGTCCCTGTCCAAACAAGTGCAAAGCCCTAAGCTACACATCTGACCCTATGATGTAATTTTGTTTCCTTAGGCAAACATTTATCTTCAGCTCCATATGAATACAGACTTATGTATCCAGTGAGAGTTGATGGAGAGATTTTCTTAAGTCCTGTAAATAACATACATTAAGTGTGTAAACAAGAGTAAATTCTTCATTCAAAATGTGTGTTCACAATTTAGGACTATCACAAAACTGGCAGAGATTTTATATACAGCAAAAATATCTCATGAAGTTATAACAGCATGACAACATAATAAAGTTTATTTGTAAAATATTGCAGTTAATGATTTTCAAAACTTTTAAAGAATCCATGAAAGGCAATGTTTCAGAGTATAATTATAATAGAAATGTAGATGAGACCACATCATGCATTTTCAGTGAGAATTAATGAGATGGAATTTATTAGTTTCTTAAATTTTCATAATATTTGTTGAGTATAAACGTGTAAATTCATCAGCTATTAAGGTAGACAATTTATTTAGACTAAATTAAATTTATTCTGCTTTTAACCAATGATATAGTGAAACTTTGATACAAATATACCCCCTACACTTAAATAATTAGACTGTCTCTTTTTGACAAGTTTTTTAAAATAGCATGTTTTCTTTATGTAAGCTGAGTGAAATGGCCAATAATACCCCAGTGGTCCTATGAAGGTGATCAACATTATGGTGTTTCCTGTGAAATGTCTACTTTTGTGTATACTTAGTTGTGAAATCATTTTGGACCAGAGCAAAAGTTTCTTCTTCTCTGTAATCTTATACATTTAGCTATGTATATAGCACCAAGTCATTAAAAATAAATTGCAAATAATAATAATATAATTTAAAAAAATAAAGGTAAAATATTGTACGGAAAAAAAATTCTAAAGGAAATCAAAACCTAACCAAGTGAACATCTTAGCTACTTAGCTACATTCCACAGAAGTATTATTTTCTTTAGAAAAAAATATCATTTGCATTTACTTGTGACAAGATTTTTTATTATGTTTAGATAGTGTCTTTGAAATAATAAATATTCCATTTCATAGGCAAAAGCATCCACAGTCTAGTTCTGCAATTCAAAAATACATTTAGCTTTGTTTTTCTTTTCGAGCTTCTTTATTGACATCTTAAGATCACCCACTTATGTCTGATAGAAAAGTAGAGATTAATGACTTGAAGGGCATGCTGATAGAAATGTATTTTCAGAAAAATCTTTGATGTAGTTATGAATGATAGTGCCAGAGAGAGTGACTTAAAGAATTTTTATTGTAGAGAACAGCAACTTTACTCTCTCTATATAATTTTTTATAATTATTTTTAATTCCAGAGAAATTTATTAGTTAGGGATATTAATGTCCCAAATATTTAGTTGGAACAAATCATATCCATATAATTACATATTCCTTATGGTTGACATTTTCATTTTTAGTGCTATCTATTCTTGCTTTTCATAAAGGATATTTAAACTATGTGTCAAATTTTGAAGAGATAGACAAGTCCAGTGATTCAGATTCCACTTGACGACAAGCCTTCAACTTTGCTCTGCTAGTGTGGTAATATACTACTTGAAGCCCTTCAACTTTTGATATTTGAGAAACATTTTTAAAAGAAAAGTGTGACAGTGACAGTTTATCTGCATGTCACAAGTGCCACTGATTTTTTAAATGAGTGATACAATGTAGGCATGAGAATTTTCCACGTTATTTTAATGCTGTAGTAGAATAATTGTTTTGATTGAGTTTAGTAACTCTCCCCTCCCCAAATACCTTGTGGTCTTCTTTATACTATATTGCCTTCTGGTGCAAATATTATTTAAAAAAAACAATCGAAATTCTCAGTCAGTTGATGCAGACTCTAAAAATAGAAAACAATAATTAAATCACACTGTATGCAATATGTGGAAAAATCAATGTAGACTTCAGTAATTCTTTGTGAAAATTGGCACAAAAAGCTTCTTGCTTGTGATGTGTCAAAGTAAACAAGAATCAACAACCAAGCAGATCAGAAACAATAAATTATAGAGATTGTAGAGAAAGGCCATCTTTTTTGGCCTTAAAATTTTAGTCTATCTCTTCTCTCTGTCTCTCTGTCTCTCTCTGTCTCTGTCTCTGTCTCTCTCTCTCTCTCTCTCTCTCTCTCTCTGTGTGTGTGTGTGTGTGTGTGTGTGTGCATTTCTAAACAATGTATAAGATTTTAAAAGTCAGACACAGTGACACTTTCTCATTTGAATACCCAGTTGGAAACAGGAACATTAAACTAGGTTTTCTTCATTTTGCTGTAAGACAAAGCTGTTGAATTCATCTCAATGTGATGAAGGAACTGCTTAACGCAAATCCTAACAATGTGCTTTGATATCACAAGTTGTATGCCCCTTCTGTATATTTTTATTCAGGTAAGACTTACAAAATAAATTTGAATCCAGCATTTCTCAACTGTCTGAAAAAACAAACTCAGTTGCAGGCTGTGGCTCCCACAACGTAGTTAATTTGTAATAACTCTAAGTGATGGTGTGAAAGAAGCCTTCAGTGGCTACCAGCCACTCTTTTCCCCAGCGGCTCCTACAAATCATCTCATATACCACAGCACAAGGCTAGAAGCTAAAAAAATGAATACACCAGTAATTTCTTTTTGACAATGATTTGACACCCGACTGATGGGAATAGCTAACTGCATGACCTCCAGACTGTTAGCTTCGCTGAAAGAGATTCACTCCTTACACCCGTGGGGTTATGGATTCCTGCTAATAGCAGCGATAGAATGGATGATAAAATTATGGCAGGGTAGAAATGCTTTCTCAATTAATTTCCCATCATGTTAAGGCCATTATCATTGGATGTCATCTAGCAAAATTGCGTGAACGTGTCTAGTACCTTTGAAAGTTCCTTTTGGAACAATGTATAACAGTTGATAATAGCAAACCAGACCCTTAGAACGATTTCTTTTCAGCCCAGGCTTCTGTAATATCGATTGACAGGAACTGACACCTGAACAGGACTTGAAAGTTATGCATGTGGGACAGTGCAGGGGTGTGCATGTGTGGGAAGCACAGAGCTTTAATGAGGAAAAAACCTTTAATTACCTCCTTTCTGACCAAAGCAGAAATCTAGTGAATGTGGTCTGAGAGAGTGCTTATGTAGGCTGCTGGCTTAGCTAAACCTTCCCTATACTATCAAAATATCAGGGTATGTGACCGTCCAAGTGAAATCTGGTTTAATTTTATAGTTCATTTTGTATGTTAAACAATTTATATCATTTTACTTTATTATCTCCTACTTATTAACAGTTATGAATTAAACATTAATATTCATTTTCACAACATAAACAGTGAAAGAATATCACTAAGTAATTTTCCCATTAAAAAACAGGTCTCACGGTAGCAGATATATTCAGCATTATACTTTACTTCCATTGTTATTTATTACATTGCCCTAAAATTGTGAAGATAAAAGGAACATCCTTACTTGTAGTTAAGCAAAGATGAGTATGAATTAAGAGTATATTTTATTCACAGCTATGTTTTTCTGGATCTGTATTGTCTATGTAAGAAGATATATTTCTGGAAAAATAAAAAAGCCGAATAAGTAATTTGAATTAAGGATTGCATCAAATTTAATGAAAGTGGCAAGTCGTGTGTTACTAATAGTGGATCCCAGTAAAATAAAAATTATTTTTTTCTCCTACTGTGTCACCTTTTCTCACTACTTATTGCTTGTCTATTAACATGAGATTTTGAATGTTTATCAAAATTACATTTGTCTGAAATGAGTATTTATGCATCATAATATATACTCATCAATAAATTACTTAAATTTTTAAAATGGATCATATTTCCATTTGAAATTTTAAAATATTCATACCTTAAAGATTCTTTATTTTAAAAAGAAAAGTAAGAATTCTTTTAATCCTTAGAAGCAATTTTGAAGTCAGAAAAAACAAAGATAATCTTTGAATTATTTCATTTACTTCTTGACAATGCAGCCTTCATAAGCTACATTTTCTGTAGTATTTCCATCTTTATATTCTTTGTATTGGGCTTTTTCTTACATGCTTTAAATTTGTCCACGTACCAGAGAATATTATGAAATTGGATAGCATTTCTTTGCAGATATTAATTGGGATACTTGATCTAGATTTTCGCTGCTAACTCATCTTGTTATTTACAAGCATGCCACTCAACTCTAGTGCCTGATGCAAATGTTATGGTCATTTTGGAATTTTTATTCCAGTAAATTTCCTCAGGAAACACCACAGATTTGATACTGAATTTTCAGTCATGCTAATTGT
This sequence comes from Psammomys obesus, assembly GCF_907164565.1. Taxonomy (NCBI): domain Eukaryota; kingdom Metazoa; phylum Chordata; class Mammalia; order Rodentia; family Muridae; genus Psammomys; species Psammomys obesus. The sequence continues at coordinate 39,682,618 of NW_026593286.1, read as the reverse complement.
TTTGTCTCTGAAATATGATTTTGTACAAAATTTAGTGTATTAAATTTCTCAGGATATTGATTGGAATCCTTCAATTCAAAGAAACCCAACTTCATATTTCACTTGAGTTTGTTGTGAAACAAAAACCTTGATCTAGTTCGGTGTTTCAGAGAGACCCCTAATTCTCACTACATCCCCGAAGCTCCATTCATGAGCCAAGATCTATAGGAGTTACAATGCACTGTTGCATCTTTCGGTTTCACACTGAACAAATTGCATGTATTACAACTGCTCTTTGTTAGTGTCCAAGTATTTATTACGTGCACAGTAGATCCCTCAAGCATATGTCTATATTTTCTCTAAACATGACCTCAGCATATAAAGTCCTAAAAAACAAATGCTTCAAAATATGTGTATGTTCAAAGCATGCCACAATTATTTATAGTAATATTTTCTTGAGGGGGATCAAAAGTTAGGATAACATATACCAGTAAATGTGCGCTAATTGTGATTTAAAGTTTTCACAGGGCAAACAGTACAATGAAATCTATGAGATTAAAACCAACCACAACAACAAATAGCAGTGACTTTGATTCTGGAAGAATGAGAATATATTTCAGAAAAAAATAGATAAGAAGTGGTTGGTGTGTGTGTGTGCATAGATACACACAAAAGAGAATCAGAGTGGTAAAATCATACAATGATTAATACTTTATACGTTAAACTGTGTTGATGTTTCAATCTTATTTGTTAGTTGCTTATGTTGAGGCATTAAATAAGCTTTTAATATTTGAATGTTAGCTAAACCATCTGTAAAATTAAAATACAAATTCCTAATGTGATATAGTCTACTGATTACATTATCATCTTCTCCCTCTCCCGTTTCCAGTAATTCTGTTTCTTTGGCCATACATCTTTGAACACTGCTCTGTCTGACAGGTGATATGGTTGTGTCAAGACAAACCGTACAGAGGCTCTCTGTATGAATATGCTTATAATTACTATTATAAGATTATAATGGCATATAACAGAATATGCTTATAATTAAACATTTCCAAGAGTCAATAGAAAAACTCATTTCCACTATCAGCAAGCCCTGGTAAAAAAGAATCATGTGGAGTGGACATCAACAAAGCACATAAGAAAGATGACGGGACAGGATTTCATGCCCAACATTCTAGGATTCCAAATTGCTTAGACTTGCACATGTCTTGTGTACAGAGATCTTGTATGTTGTCATAACTACTGCGAGTTTCATCTGTGAGGTTACCCTGAATTGTCCACACTATTTCTTTTAAGTTATCTGCTACCCTTGTCTCTGACATTCTTTCCCCTGTTTTCCCCTCTACGATCACTAAGCCTTGGGTTGAAGGGTTAAGTATATACATTTTATTTAGGGCTAAGCATTTTATGCTCTTTAGTATCTGCACTTTGACCAGCAATGAGTCTCTGTATGAATCATCATGTATCGCAAACAGGAGCTTCTCTGATGAAGGTTGAAAGATGCGCTTATCTAAGCAGATAGAAAAAAGTCCTCAGGATTTGGTTTAATGCACACAGCTCTTAGCCCAGTAATGGCACTAGGTATGGATTTCATCTTGTGGAATGTGATTTCAAACCAATCAGAAAGTGGTTGGGTATCCCCATGATGTTCATGCTGTCATGGCAGCAGTAGGAATGTGCTACGGTTCACAGCTGGGTGGTATTGGTGTCTACTTTTGTCCTCTGGTAGTAAGCATAACACATTCCAGGACTATGTAAGCTAGCCAGTACTGATGAAGCAAGCCTCCAGGTGAGCGCTAAGTTGATTTCTCCTAATCTGTGACTCAAGTGTGTAGCGCCTCCAGCAATAAGCTCTTACTGTCAAGTTCTAGAGCATGAAGAATAATTCTGGCAATAGTCTATATTATTTGTGTACTTATAAAATTCCACTGGAAAACAATTCCAAAAGAAGTAACCCATTCTTCACACTGAGATTTTGTTTCCAAATTCCAATCATGAAGCCAGTATAACTCTGATACAAAAACCAGGCATGACTTAAGAAAACAAAAGAAAAGCCTTGCATGTGACCAGGTGCCTTTAATCTAGGACAGAGGCAGGCAGAGGCAGGTGGATAGTTGTGAGTTTGAAAACGTATATATATATATATATACGTTTTAGGTGAACACAGATGCAAAAATCCTCAATAAAATTCATACAAACCTAAGTCAAGAACATATCAAAAATATTATTTTTTTAATTTTTTATTAATTACACTTTATTCATTTTGTATCCCCCCATAATCCCCTCCCTCCTCCCCTCCCGATCCCACCCTCCTTCCCTTTTCTGCATGCATGCCACTCCCCAAGTCCACTGATAGGGGAGGTTCTCCTCTCCTTTCTGATCTTAGTCTATCAGTTCTCATCAAAATTGGCTGCATTGTCCTCTACTGTGGCCTGGTAAGGCTGCTCTCCCCTCAGGGGGAGGTGATCAAAGAGCAGGCCAATCAGATTATGTCAGAGGCAGTCCCTCTTCCCATTACTATGTAACCCACTTGGACACTGAACTGCCATGGGCTACATCTGTGCAGGAGTTCTAGGTTATCTCCAGGAATAGTCCTTGGTTGGAGTATGAGTCTCTGGGAAGTTCCCTGTGTTCAAATTATCTTGTTCTGTTGTCAAAATATTATTAACAATGATCAAGTCAGCTTTATTCCAGGACACATAGATGGTTCAACATATTTAAGTAATTGTTGTCTTAATTTAATCTAAGACAAATTAATCTGTCTCCTGATCACATAGCAAATTTTCTGTGTTTCTTTTCAAATGATTTTCAGTAGTTCTTTCTAAATGATTATCAGGTTTTTTTTCTTTCTCAAGTTCATAGGTGAACCTGTTCAGGAAAGAACTACTTTTATGTATCATAAACAATTGTAATTTTCTTCCTGTTGCTTGTATTTGAAGAATAATTAATAATATAACTCTGGCACATAAAGATTATTTTGGCTTTAAAAAATCAATGAAGTTCTTTTATGTAAAAAGTAACCTTTAGATATAGTTATGTGGCCATTGTGGGAAAACAGTAACAGGAAGAAAGCTTCCAATTTACACATGCATAATTGAACAGAAGTCATAATGCAAATATATTACTTTCTGTATATGGACACATCATTAATTTACTTCATATAAAGCAGGACCTCACGTTGTATAAATGAACATTTTCCCTTTTGTTAAAGTTTTCTTCCATATATTATTTTTAAATAATAAAAATACAAATGTGAAAAATTAAATATTAATTAGTTTTTTGTATTGCATAGAAAATGCAGAAGAAAAATTAATTCATTATTATTCGTTTTATTATTTATTGTTATTTACATATAATATTACTTTATATATAAAAATAATTTACATATTCTATATGTTATATATAATGTTAATATTTATTATTCTTTTCAGTTTTAAAATAGTTTTGAAAAATCTACAGTAAGTTATGCGAGCACCTTTCATTAGAGTCTGGATAATATTTGTGACGATTAATTTTTAGTGTGTCCTTGAGTGGCTGATGTGGGCCCAGAATAAACAATATTTCTTGATGTCTATGGAGCATATGGAGATGAAGACAGCTGTGGTAAAACAGACTTCTCTGCTAGTGTGGGTGAACATCAAGTAATCTCTTGAGGACTTCAAAAAAATCAAAGCGTTAGAGGAAGATCTGTGTGAGAGTGTCTCCTAATAAATCTCTGTCTCCCTTCAACTTATCGGCCATGATTCTCTGGAGAATCCTGATGCAATATTTTAAAACATTTCACTATCAATAATATATGCTTCCTGTACTAAGAGCAAGAATTATCCATAATGAACACTCAAGAGCAAGTATTATCCATAGAATAAATGGCATATATACAAAGAAAGTTTGTTTAATAGTAAAATAAAACAGTCTCATGTTTGCATTAGTGTGTCTGGTGTTGAACACACTGACAACCTTGGCAAGCATGGGTTCGAAAAGAGGCCAGTCAGGAATGCAAATATAGATATATTGTCAAATATTTGTTTTCATCTTCTTTTGTTTTCACCCTGGGAACTTTTGAGCTACTTTATTCTTATATTAAAAACACATTAAGTAATTAATTTTCAACTAATTAATCAATTAATTATTTTTTATTATTTATTACAATTTATTCACTTTGTATCCCAGCTGTAGCCCCCTTGCTTGTCCCCTCCCAACCCTACCCTTCATTCCTCTTCTCCTCCCTTGCCCCTCACCTAGTCCACCTAGACCATAGGGGAGGTCCTCTTCCCCTTCCATCTGACCCTAGCCTATCAGGTCTCATCAGGACTGGCTGCATGGTCTTCCTCTATGGCCTGATAAGTCTGTTCTTCCCTCAGGGGGAGGTGATCAAATTGCCAGCCATTGAGTTCATGTCAGAGACAGCCCCTGTTCCCCTTACTAGGGCCCACTTGGACACTGAGCCATGGCTCATTTTCAAGCATATTAAAAGAAGTTGTGGAAACATATACAGAGAACCACAGATAAACATAGGCCTAGCTCCAGAAGTTTTGTGGAAAAGCTCAAGGAAGGACTGATGGAGTCAGAGGGATCAAGAACATCACAAGAGTAAACTAACCTGTGCCCATGGGGGCCTGGGTTGAACCTAGGCCCCACTCACAAATGCAGTAGATGTGCAGCTTGGTCAGCATGAGGAGCCCCTAACAATGGCAATAAGGACTGTTTCTGACTGTTGCTTCCATTTTGATCTCTTTCCCCTAGTGTTCCTGCTTTGTCTAGCCTCAGTGGGAGAGGATGTGTTTTGTCCTGCTGTGACATGATGTACCAGAATGGGTTGGTATCCATGGGAGTCCTCCACTTCTATGAGGAGTAAGGGAAGGATGATGGGAGGAATGTGGCATGAGGGTGGGACTGGGAGGAGAGGAGGGAGAAGACTGAAACTAGGCTTTATTTTGTATTTTTTATAATGGCTCATGGACTTTATTTTTTATTTTATTTTTTTTATCAGATACATTTTATTAACTCTGTATCCCAGCCATGTCCCACTCCCTCATTCCCTTCCAATCCCACTCTCCCTCCCTCATCTCCACCAAGCCCCTTTCCAAGTCCACTGATGGGGGGGGGGACTTCCTCCCCATTCATCCGGTCCTGTTTTATCAGGTATCTTCAAGACTGGATACAAAGCCCTCCTCTGTGGTCTAACAGGACTGCTCCTCCCTTGGGGGGTGGGGAGGTCAAAGAGCCAGTCATTGAGTTCCTGTTACAAATAGTCCTTGTTCCCCTCACTATAGGAAACCAATTGGTTACTGAGCTACCGCAGGCTACATCTGAGCAGAGGTTCTAGGTTATATCCATACATGATCCTTGGGTGAATGTCAGTCTCTGAAAAGACCCTGTGCCCAGATATATTTGGTCCTTGTGGAGCTCCTATTCTTTCCCCATCAGACTAACTCCCCTTTTTTCATATGATTCCCTGTACTCTGCCAAAGGTTTGGTCATGAGTCTTTGTATCTGCTTTAAAAACACTGCTAGTTAGAGTCTTTCAGATGCGCTCAGTAGACTCCTGTCATACCTTCAGTGCACATCCCATCTGTCTTTCGAAACGAGGATTGTTCATCTTACCCCATGTCCGCTCTCTTGATTATCTTTTTTAGGTGTATAGATTTCTTTATGTTTATCATACCTTATAGGTCTGTATAAGTGAGTATATACCGTGTTTGTCTTTCTCCTTCTGGGATATATCACTCAGAATGATCTTTTCTAGATCCCACCATTTGCCTGCAAATTTCATGATTTCCTCCTTTTTGATTGCTGAGTAGTATTCCATTGTGTAAAAATATCACAATTTCTGTACCCATTCCTCCGTTGATGGACATCTGGGTTGTTTCCAGGTTCTGGCTATTACAAATAAAGCTGCTATAAACATGGTTGAGCAAGTATCCCTTTTGTGTACTTGAGCAAACTTTGGGTATATACCTAGCAGTGGTATAGCTGGATCATGAGGAAGCACTATTCTTAATTATCTTAGAAAGCTCCAGATAGATTTCCAGAGTGGTTGTACCAGTTTACATTCCCACCAGCAGTGGAGGAGGGTTCCCCTTTCTCCACAACCTCTCCAGCATGTGTTGTCCCTTGAGTTTTTCATCTTGGCCATTCTGATGGGTGTAAGGTGAAATCTCAGGGTCGTTTTGATTTGCAATTCCCTGATGTCTAATGAGGCTGAGCATTTCTTTAAGTGTTTCTCTGCCATTCTATATTCCTCTATCAAGAATTCTCTGTTTAGCTCTGTTCCCCATTTTTTAAGTGGATTACTTGGTTTGCTGCTTTTCAGCTTCTTTAGTTCTTTATATATACTGGATATTTGTCCTCTGTCAGATAAAGGGTTAGTGAAGATTCTTTCCCAATCTGTAGGCAGTTGCTTTGTTTTGATGACGGTGTCCTTTGCTTTACAGAAGCTTTTCAGTTTCATGAGGTCCCATTTATTGATTGTTGCTCTTAGAGCCTGTGCTGTTGGTGTTCTGTTCAGGAAGTTGTCTCCTGTGCCAATGAGTTCTAGGCTGTTCCCCACTTTTTCTTCTAACAGATTTAGAGTATCTGGTTTTATGTCAAGGTCTTTGATCCACTTAGACTTTAGTTTTGTGCAGGGTGATGAATGTGGATCTATTTTCATTTTTCTGCATGTAGACATCCAGTTGGACCAGCACCATTTGTTGAAGATGCTGTCTTTTTTTCCATTGAATGGTTTTGGCTTCTTCGTCAAAAATCGAGTATTCATAGGTGTGTGGGTTTTTTTTTTCTGGGTCTTCTATGTGGTTCCATTGATCCTCCTTTCTGTTTTTATGTCAGTACCATGCAGTTTTTATTACTATTGTTCTGTAGTACAACTTTAGATCTCCCAATCTAAAGTTTGATACCTCCAGATGATCTGTTGTTGTACAAGATTGTTTTGGAGATTCTGGGTTTTTTGTTTCTCCATATGAAGCTGAGAATCTTTTTTTCAAGGTCTGTAAAGAATTGAGTTGGTATTTTGATGGGAATTGCATTGAATCTGTAGACTGCTTTTGGCAGGATGGCCATTTTTACTATGTTAATCCTACCAACCCAGGAGCATAGGGGATCTTTTCAACTTCTGATATCTTCTTCAATTCTTTCTTCAAAGACCTGAAGTTGTTTTGTTGTTGTTGTTGTTGTTGTTGTTGTTTTTTCACACAAGTCTTTCACTTTCTTGGTTAGAGCTACACCAAGGTACTTTATGTTATTTGTAGCTATTATGCAGGGTGTTGTATCCCTAATTTTACTTTCAGCCCATTTGTCTTTTGTTTACAGGAGGCTACAGATTTCTTCCTTCCTTCCTTCCTTCCTTCCTTCCTTCCTTCCTTCCTTCCTT
>NW_026593286.1:39656721-39675257 GCF_907164565.1 Psammomys obesus | reverse complement strand
TCCTTCCTTCCTTCCTTCCTTCCTTCCTTCCTTCCTTCCTTCCTTCCATTCTTTCTTCCTTTTTTTGAGTTAGGCACTTTGCTGAAGGTGTTTTTTAGCTATAGGAGTTCTCTGGTAGAATTTTTGGGGTCAGCCATGTATACTGCCATATCTTCTGTGAATAGTGGTAATTTGACTTTTTTTCTTTTTGATTTGTATCCCCGTTATCTCCTTTAGTTTTTTTCATTGTTCTAGCTAGGACTTTGTGTGCTAAGTTGAAGAGAGTGGGCAGCCTTGCCTTGTCCGTGATTTCAGTGGAATTGATTTAAATTTCTCACTGTTTAGTTTGAAGTTGGCTATAGGCTTGCTGTATATTGTTTTACTATGTTTAGGTATGTGCCTTGTATCCCTGATCTTGCAAAGACTTTAAACATGTAGGGATGTTGAATTTTGTCAAATGCTTTTTCAGCATCTAAGGAGATGATCATGTGTGTGTGTGTGTTTTTCTTTCAGTTTGTTTATATGGTGGATTATATTGATGAATTTCTGTATATTGAACAATCCCTGCATTCTTGGGATGAAGCCTACTTGTTCATGTTGGATGATATCTTTTATGTGTTCTTGGATTTGGTTTGTTAATATTTTATTGCGTAATTTTGCATTAATATTCAGAAGAGAGATTGTTCTGAAATTCTCTATTTTTGTTTGGTCTTTGTGCAATTTAGGTATCAAGGTAACTGTCTTCATAGAATGAGTTTGGTAATGTTCTACCTGTTTCTATTTTATGAAATACTTTGAAGAGTATTGGAATTAGCTCTTTTTTGAAGGTGCAGCAGAATTCTGTGTTGAAACCAGCTTTCCCTGGTGTTTTTGGATGGGAGAATTTTGGTGACTGCTTCTATATCCTTAGGGGATATAGAACTATTTAATATATGTATCTGGTCTTGATTCAACTTTAGTAACTAGAATCTATCAAGAAAATTGTCCATTTGTTTATATGTTCAAATTTTGTGTCATAGACCTTTGAAATTAGACCTAATGATTCTTTGGATTTCCTTTGTGTCAGTCATTATTTCCCCCTTTTCATTTCTGATTTTGCTGATTTGACTAGTGTATTTCTGCCTTTTAGTTAGTTTTGCTAAGGGTTTATCTATCTTGTTGATTTTTGAAAGAACCAGCTCTTGGCTTTGTTGATTCTTTGACTTGTTCTCTTTCTTTCTAATATATTGATTTCATCCCTGGGTTTGATTATTTCCCACTGTCTACTCCCCTTTGGTGTGTTTGCTTCTCCCCCCACCCCATGGCTTTCAGTTGTGCCTTTAAGTTGCTTGTATGAAATGTCTCAATTTTCTTTATGAAGGCAGTTAGTGCTATGAACTTTTCTTTTAGCACAGCTTTCATCGTTTCCCAGAAGTGCCTACATTTTCATTGAATTCTAGCAAGTCTTTAATTTCTATTGTTATTTCTTCCCTGGCTCAGCTGTTGTTGAGTAGACTGTTGTTCAGTTTCCATGTGTGTGTAGGCATTTTGCAATTTCTGTTATTGCTGAGATTGAATTTTAGAACATGGTGGCCTGATAGGCTATAAGGATAATCTTCTTGTATCTTGTTGAGGCTTCCTCTATACCAGACTATATTGTCAATTTTGGAGAAGATTCCATGAAATGCTGAGAAGAAGGAATACTCTTTTGTGTTTGGGTGAAAAGTTCTGCATACAAATATTAGGTCCTTTTGATTTAAGACCTCTGTAAGTGTCATTATTTCTCTATTTAGCTTCTGTCTTGATAATCTGTCACTTGGTGCAGGTGCGATATTGAAGTCTCTCATTATTAATGTTTTGGGATCGATACGTGATTTAAGCTTCAATTATGTTTCTTTTATGAATGCAGTATTCCTTGTATTTGGGGCATAGACATGCAGCATTGTGATGTCCTCATGGTGAATTTTTCTTTGATAAAAATAAAGTGTCTCTCTCCATCTCTTTTAATTAAATTTGGTTGAAATGTTATTTCATCAGATATTAGGAAGTCTACTCCACCTTGTTACTCTGAAGATACTCCCAAGAAGGAATAGTTTGCTTGGAAATTTTTTTTCAGCCCTTTCTTTGAGGTAGTGTCTATTTTTGTTGCTGATGTGTGATTCTTAAATGTGTGATTCTTGAATGCAGCAGAATATTGTATCCTGTTTCTGCAACCAGAGACCCCACCCAGGTACATCAAGTCATAGCAGGACAAAGCACATCCTGTCCCACTGAAGCTAAACATAGTAGCAGTGGGGAAGAGCCTTGATCTCATTGGCATAAGAGATAACTTCCTGAACATAACTCCAACAGCTCAGGCTGTAAGATCAACAACTAATAAATGGGCACTCATGAAAATGAAGAAAAAATTTTGTAAAGCAAAGGCCACTGTCAACAGAACAAAAGGATACCCTACAGATTGGGAAAAGATCTTCACCAATCCTACTTCTGACAGAATATACATAAAAATCTCAAGAATTTAATTATATTCTAGTAAACCAAATAATCAGATTAAAATGGGATACAGAACAAACAGAATTCTAAACAGAGGAATATTGAATGGAAGTGAAACATTTAAAAAGTGCATAACAACCTTAATCATCAGAGAAATGCAATTGAAAACAACTCTGAGATTCCATCTTACAACCATCAGAATGGCTAAGATAAAAAAACTCAAGTGACAACACATGCTGCAGAGGATGTGGAGAAAGGGAAACTCCCCTTCATGGAGTTGCTCATGGGAATAAAAACTAGTACAAATCTAGAAATCAAGTTGGCACTTTCTCAGAAAATTGGAAGAGTGCTACTTCAAGACCCAGCTATACTCCTGGTCATATACCTGAAAGATGCTCACCCATGCAACAAAGACATTTGCTCAACTATATTCATAGAAGCTGTATTCATAACAGCCAGAATCTGGAAACAACTTAGATGTTCCTCAACTGAAGAATGAATACAGAAATTGTGGTACATTTACACAATGTAATATAATTTGCAGTAAAACACACACACACATACATACACATACACACAAAACCCAAGGAAATCCACTGGGGCCTCTGAAAGACTCTACCCATAAGGCTATTCAAAAAGATGCTGAGAGTCATAGCCAAACTTTGGGCAGAGTGCAGGGAATCTTATAGAAGAAGGGGGAGATAGAAAGACCTGGAGTGGACAGGAACTCCACAAGGAGACCAACAGAGCCAAAATTCCTGGGCCCAGGGAGGCAGGCAGAGACCAATATTCTAGCCAAGGTTCATGCATGGAGAGGACCTAGACACCCTGCTCAGATGAAGCCAATACTTCATCTCAGGAGGACCCTGAGTAAGATGATCAATCCTCACTCAGAAAGGCAAACTGGACAGACATAAGAAGAGGGAGAAAATAGGGAACAAGACAGGAACTTGCTACAGAGGGTCTCTGAAAAACTCTACAAAGCAGGGTATCAAAGCAGATGCTGAGACTCATAGCCAAACTTAGGGTAGAGTACTGGGAATCTTATGAAAGACAGGGGAGACAGAGACCTGGAGCGGTCAGGAGCCCCACAAGGAGAGCAACAGAACCAAAAAATCTGGGCACAGGGGTCTTTTCTGAGGCTGATACTCCAACCAAGGACCATTCATGGATATAACCTAGAACTCCTGCACAGATGTAGCCCATGGCATATCAGTATCCAAGTGGGTTCCATAGTAATGGCAACAGAGGCTATCTCTGATATGAATGCATGCAGTGGCTGGCTCTTTGATCACCTCCCCCTCAGAGGGGTGTAGCCTTACCAGGCCACAGAGGAAGACAATGCAGCCTGATGAGACCTGATTGGCCAGGGTCAGAGGGTAGGGGAGAAGGACCTCCCCTAACAGTGGACTTGGGGAAAGGTATGAGAGGAGATGAGGGAGGAAGGGTGGAATTGGGCGGGGACAAGAAAGAGGCTACAGTGGGGATAGGAAGTGAATAAACTGTCTCTGGCATTAACTCAGTGGCTGGTTCTTTGATTACTTCCAGCTAAGGCTGACAGGGGGCGGCAGGGGGTGGGGGAGGACGGGAGCAGCCTTTCCAGGATACAGAGGAAGACAATGCTGATGAGACCTGTAGGGTCAGATGGAAGGGGAGGAGGACCTCCCCTATCAGTGGACTAGGGAAGGGGCATAGGGGGAGAAGAGGAAGGGGTGGTGGGATTGGGAGGACACTAGGGAGGGGGACACAGCTGGGATACAAAGTGAATGAACTGTAATAAATGATAAAAATTAATAAAAATGCAAAAAAAGAAAAAGAAAGCAGATAGAGTGAACTGGAAGTGGGGTGATGGTGTCAGTTCTCAAAGCCCATCGCCACTGACTTAACCTCCTTCATGTGTTCACAGCATACATTCCCATGAGCTCCATAAAAGCGGCATCAAGTGTTCCAACACATGAGCCTATGGGCACCCTCTCACGCAAAACACCACATCTGCTGCCTTCTCCTCTTCACAGGAACTCAAAAGCTGCAACATTCAAAGTCTCCGAAAATAAAGGCTGCCAATCTAAGTTCTTCATTGGCCGTGCATATTTCTTACTTAAGTATGAAATATAAAATTACCCTACAGTACTAACAATTAGATATCTTTACTCTTTTTTTAGGTATGCCTTACTGATGAAATTTTGAGCATGTTCTTATCCCAAATAGATTTGCAATCTCTGTTATTATCGTTCTATTTTTACCCTACAGTAACTTCTTAGAACACCTTTGCCCAGTTCTAACTGACTGGATTCTTTTCTGGTCAGAGGGTTATCTCTCAGACTTCACTTATCCTTGAAGTTTGGAGAAAGTCCCTGAAAATCGGTATATGTATTTATGTTGGTGTATAAGCCATGTGCAATATACATTATATATAAAAAAGCAAATAAAAATGAACAGCATGAAATGGCAAAGCTCCCTCAAACCAAATGTACTCCAATGCTCCAGGAGAATGGATCAAAGGTAGCTTTTATGCCTAACCAGCACTTAGCTTACTTGGTCATTTCACCTTAAAGCAGGAAAACAGGCCTGCTGTTTAATAACATTCATCTTAAACATAAGTTCCAACACGAGGATCTCTGATGGGCACATACAGTGATACTAAAAGTGATAGTCTATTAGAAATGCATTTCAGTTTTGGTTGGTTCAGTGCTCTTTACAATACTACTAAATTTAATGAAACCAAATTCAAGTTCAATACACTTATGATAGTACCTGCTCTCTGTACATAATGTTATTAATCACTATGGCAGTACAGCAGGCACGTTCACTTATTTGTAACATCACTCTTGAAATGAAACAGTTACAAAGTCTCTAGAGCCATCTGAAAACTCCCCAGAGCTTATCATTTGAATAGAATCATAGGCTTCATTTCTGATGCCAGTACTATGCCAAATTTGGTCAGTCTGTCAGAATGATATAGCATGATAAATTTTGTAGTGCTCAGGGGTAAAAAAAAAAAAAAAGGAGGTTATTAACCCTTGTCAATGGTTCCCGATATTTCTTTTACCCAAAAGAAAATCTTTTAGGAAGATAGCACTGTGTATCTCCAAGGCTAACATTTATAATGTGTTTTTTGTTTGTTTGTTTGTTTTGTTTTGTTTTGTGTTTTTTTTTTCAGGAAAAAAAACAACAAAGAAAAACTACAGCATTTAAAGTAATAAGTGCTCAAGTAAATATTGTATTCATTATTTGAAGCATCTAAATATAAATGAGGCCTCTGGCATATATCAAATACTAAAAGTCACTGTGTAAGTTTTTCACCTGCTATTGTTTTCTGGGGCTGAATTTTTCCAATTAAATATTCCTTAAAACAAGGCAATTTTACTTTAGTTCAGACTAAATTCTTCATAAAGACTCATGTTTCATATTTTAAAGATACTTGTACTAGTTATAAATTGCACTTTGAATTAGAAAGTAAATTAAAAATTTGTAACAAATGTAATTCTTTTTATCAGAATATATTTTTTAAAAAGTTAAGATTTTCTTACTGTCCTTTATTTTATAAACATAAAGATTAAGTGTTCAAGAATGAAATAAAAATGGCACTCCCTCTTAGATTCCCACTTTTTGTACAGGAACGTTAAGTCATCCCTCATCATGAATGACATGTAATAAAAAGGATGCACACCCAAACCTAGAGACTTGTGTAATATGTGTACACTGATGCCACTAAATCAGTCCTACATAGAAGAGATATGAAAAAATTAAGTGCATCATCTTATTGGCTTTGCTGAATGAGAAATGATATCATGTCTACTGAACTCTAATTTCTTGGTATCTCTGAACTTTCATTGTCTTTGAGATTTACTAGTTCATAGCATGAGACAAAGACTATCAATACAAATCATTCTTGTCCAACATGCAAATGAGTTTCCTTCATCAAATACAATTGATTTTCTTTCTTCCCTTTAGGAGATACATGCTTTGCATCCACCAAATGAATTCATTTCAGCAGGCTTAATTGCCTTTAAAAATGTCTGGTCAATGGGTGTCTGTTGAAAGGCTTGTTATATCTTACCAGTACCCTCATTAACTGATGTGTTAAATAGAATCTTTGAAATATATTCATTATTTACTATTATTATTTAAAATTTATTCACTTTGTTTCCCAGTTGTAGCCCCCTCCCTTATCTCCTCCATGTCCCACCCTCCCTACTTCTTATCCCCTATGCAGCAGATACAGAGAGCCACAGCCAGACTTTGGGCAGAACACAGGAAGTCTTATGGAAGAAGGGAGGGGATAGAAAGACCTGAGTAGATAGGAGCTCCACAAGGAGTCCAAAAAATGTCAAAAAAAAAAAAAAAAAAAAAACTGGGCCCAGGTGGGGCTGCAAAGCCTGATGCATCAACAAAGGACCATGTATAGCATAGGGAGGACCTAGACCTCCCTGCTCAGATGTAGCCCATAGGCAGCTAGGTCTCCATGTGGATTTCCTAGTAAGAGGAGCAGGGGAAGTCTCTGAAATATACTCAAAATATATACAGTATTCATTTAATACTTACTTGAGAGTTGTGATTTTGAAAATGCATACTTCAACATTTCATATTTCATTCATCCTTGAATCCCATTATATGTCTGTGGTTCTTGCATAGAAACACTACTATCCCACCATTTCATTAATTTATATGGTCAAGAATATTAAGCTATCTTCAGCTTCTTCTTCCATATTTCTTTTTGTTCTTTATCCAGATCAAATCTGTTCCAAAGGCTAACTGTGCAGATGCTAGTATTCAGACATATGAGGTACTAGTAGTAGGTCCAAGTTTCTGACAAGATGCATATGTTGGGCCAAGACATAATACATCACTCTAGATTATTTATACCTTCTGGGATAATAAAAATTCTTCTGAATGAGTAGCAACATTTAATATAGATATTCTCATATTCAGTTCTTTACTTTGTTCTAGTTCCACCATTATTCTCATTGTAGTTTAGAGGATCAAGTAGTTGGGCAGCTCTGAAAGGATGCTTTGTTAAGAGAAATTAAAACAAAAAAGAAATCTTAATTTTAGAGAAAATAGTCATAGAAAAATATATCCATCATTGTTATAGAACATTGCTTACTTCTACAATTTCATTAATTTGTACATGAGTGCATATAGAACAATGTTTTAGTGCTCTAATTGGTGGCGTGGACCCGAGAGAGTCACCTAATAAAGAAAACTCAAGTCTCATGCAATAGGCAACTTTACAGAGTAAAGTTTTTCAAAGAATTTATACTCTAAAGTTTAAGAAGAATCGCACGAGTAAGGATGTCAGTCACAAAGACAATCCACATGTGGCAAATCATGTTTTTCCACAGAGTTGTAAGAAAAACAACAGCTAAAAAAAAAGAAAGAAAGAAAGAAAAGAAAACTCAATCCTATCTACTACTTCTGGGAGAAGCATGAAAACACATTCCAAGAAAATTCTGTGCTTTGAAGAAACTGAAGTCACAAGACTCTTGTTTTGCTCTTTTGAGTTTTCTCACAGGCACTCAGAATTATCACACAGATCCTTTCTTGGACTGTGTTCCAACAGAACAACAGAAAAGAGAACCAGCAGATCCTACAACATTTTATAGAAATGAACAATTATCCTATCCATCACTTCATGGAACACATAAGGGTTGAGAACAAAAGCCAGGTGGCTCTACTACTTATTATCACCATATACTGAACAGAAATGTGCTTTTATTTGATTACTCTGACAAAAGCCAGGCCATTCATACACAGAAAACAGGGGACTGTTGTCTGCATTTGGCTGTGCTCTTAAAACTAAACAAATGCTTTCTGTTCTGAGAAGTGTGCCCACGGAGCTTTAACTCTTCCAAGGCTCTGAGCTTCCACAAATTGTTCTGCAGATCTTTTTGAAGATCTAAAAGTACACTTTAAAACTTTTAAGCAGCAAATATGTTAAAGCACTGAATTTTATCTTTTGGTCTGACACAGGAGTAGAAAAAGTGAAAAGAATGAAATCTGAGGTGCTTTTCCTTTGCTTCCTTTGAGTGTGTGTGTGTGTGTGTGTGTGTGTGTGTGTGTGTGTGTGTGTGTGTATGAATGTGCACGTGTATAAACCTTAACTATTCTGGTATCTCATCACATCTTAAAATAGGTTAAAATGTGTACCATTTTTCTGCTAAAAGAACAACAAAATGACCCCTAATGACATTCAGCTAATTCAGCTGAATATTCATAGATTAGTGTCTTGCTCTGCTGTCATCAGAGAAGCTTCCGTCTATAGTAGACGGAAACAAGTAAGAAGATCCACAGCTGGACAATGTACAGAGTTTGAGATACCATGGAATACTCAGTCCTAAATGAGATGTCTCCAAACCCCTTCCCTAAGGACTCAGGAAGCCATGTGGAAAGGAGGGAGAAAGTTTGCAATAGTCAGTGGGGATGGATGACAAAAAGGAAACAATATCTTCCAAACAGAGGAGGACTGACTTACCTATGACCTCACAGAGACTGTAAAAGTACACACAGGGCCTGCACTCCTCCACGCCAGACAGTACCCTAGCACTGAAAGGAGAAGTGGATGCAGAATTAGTTTTCTCCAATGGAGTCTCACTGGGTATGTAAAACCCCCCTTAGGCGGGGTGCAGGTCCCATGAGCAGCAGCAGAAGACATACACAAAAGTAAGTCAAAGGGAGTTTTGAGGATTTATTGTCTCATATCGCTTTGCATAGGCATTTTTTTTATCTTAGTGATCTTTTGTATATATAATATAGTTTCTGGTTTTTGGGTGGGGTTTGTTTGTTTTTTGTGAATTTTGTCTTTCTCTGTATGCTTCTCTCTCTGTGCATATATTTCACCTGCTTTTCTTTCTTTTTTTATTTTACTCTGGTGTGTTTATTTTATTTGCATGTTTGTAAAAGGAAGGTGGAGTTGGATGAGAGAGGATGTTGGAAGGATCTGGTGGAAATTGGAGAAAGAAACAATGACCAGGATATAATATATGAAATAATATTTTCAATGAAAATAAAAGGATGTATTTATGTGCTTTGTTTCTATTTTTGTGTTTTCTTGTTATTTGTTTTTACTTAAAATATTCAGGACTAACATTTTATTTATGTAAGTATAGAAAATACTTGGAATTTTCTAAAACTAATTTAACAGATTCATGTTGTTGTACATAGTAGCTAGTAAATTTAGATAGTAAACAAATTAGTAAATTAGTAAACATTTGAATGGAGGTAGCATTTCAGCAGTGTGGATGATAATGAGTCAAGAAAGCACTGTGCAAAGGTTTCTTTTGAAATAAGTACATAGTGTAGTTTATGATTTCATGGAAGACATAATTAATGATTACTTGTTAATAACCTTATTAATAATTATGATCATCATAATAATACGATAATAATCAGTCACTATCCATCCTAAATCTCTGATTTTGTACAGAAAACAGACACGAATTACAAACAGGAAAAAAGAAAATATCCATAGCCACAGACTGCTGTGAGCTTTTGTGACTGGTTGACAAAGGGAGCAGTTTAGCAGTCTCAGGCTTAAGACAACAAGGTGCTCAGGAAGGCTTCTGAGATATGTTCCTCTCCCGTGGCCCTCAGAAGGAGAGTGGTACATCTACAATCCAGTCCACTTTTTACTTGCCAATCATAAGCCCTGATGAATGAATCATTCAAAAAGAGTAGTTATTTTTCTTTAATTTTTTTAGTGACCCCACTTTAGAAGCAATTCTGAGCCACTAGAAAATGGCTCAGTTCTTGTGGATATATCCCCAGGGGAAATGATTCAGAAGAAGGATTCAAAGTCTGACCTGTTATTTAGCGATAGACCATTTCATGTGTGTAAATATAATCAGGCCATCTGGAGCTCGACTTTTACAGTTTTACATGTATATGTGTATCTTCAAGGTCTTCTATCTGTCTGTTGCACATTGACGGTTTATACTGAGGGGGAATGAACTGTTCGGTGATTGTGTTTTATTGGCCATCACTGTAGGAAAATGGTATGCGTGGTATGTGGGTCATGGGTCATACCTTAGTTTATTATACTTGTGGGGTTCCTGGCACTTGGCCTATTGTGCCAAGAATGATATGGTAATATCTTTTTCTTACTGATCCTGAATTACAGGGCTCCAAGACTGATATAAAAAATATATATAAAGCTATATTATGAGAGGAATAACTTACAGTTAACACTTTTTTTCTAAAAACATTAGATTAAATCATATAACCCTATAAGAAGAATGAGACATAAACATTCTCTTTTTCACAGTTTTAAGGGACCAGAAAGAGTGAAAAGTCTAAGAAATTAGACACTGATGTTTGATTGTGTGAGATGACTGACTTTGAGTAGACTCTGTTTTTAGAGGACATTTCAATCAGTTCAACCCCCAGAGCCTGCAGTAGGCAAAGACAAGGACACTAAGAGGGACAAGCCCCCAGTTTTGTTTGTCCATGTTCTCTCTTGACGCTAAAATCTCTTTGACCCATAGAAATAAAAATGTTGTACACATTTTAAGTAAAAGTACAGGATAGTGCTCTGGGTGTAAGTTACTGAGCTGGAACCAGGCTGGTTCCTCAAATGCTGCCTGGCTCTTCCTGAAAGTACAAATCCAGGAGACTCTCATCTTGCCTGACCTTCTCCTGGTTCAATATTGGTCCTCTTCCCCTTTCCATTCTGCAATAGCAGCTCTTAAGGCTAGGTGATCTGTCATTTCAGGCCCTTGCAGACTTCTAAATGTCGCCATCCTGTACTGCTCATGTACTTACAAGCCTATCAGGCCATGCGCATCACAGACAATGTTTTGTAACAACCAAAATATGTGCTTCTTAAAGCTACGGTTCATTAAACAAAATCAAACCAAAAAACACTGATTCTCATGAAACAAATGCCCTTTAATAGTTCCTTGTACTGAAATGCTTTTATTCATTTCACTAAACTGATGTTCAGTTTAGTAGTACATATTTCCACAGTTCCTTATACGATAATACTCTATTTTCACTAAATAATTACTATAATTTGGCAATTTATAATGTGTGAGATACATTTTGAACATCAAAAATCACATTACATAGTTTGTTAAGTTAATTATAGAGTCAGTCTCAGAAGTAAAATGTTTTTGGGTGCTATGATTTGGATTTTGGACCCAATTTCAGTGTCACGTACCTATGAGGTACTGGTATGACACTGAACCCCACTGACATTCAACTTCCTCACTTCTGAAATATTGAGAAAGACAGGTGATTCTTCCCACATATCTATCTGGAGCAGTTCCAAGGCGTTTCAATATAATTCTGTAATTGTTTAATGTTATATGACTTCCATAAGAAAGGGATTCTATACAGTCCTTATGATCACATTCTTTCATTCAGTTTACATCAAGGACCAAGAAATCACATGCTCAAAATCCATTCTTTAAGTGAGCATCGTTTTATAAACTGAATATTTAAGCAAAACAAAGCTAAGATCACATACATGAAAAGGTTTCACATTTTTGGAGCTATCAAATATATAGTAGTGAATAAAACTTGTATTCTCTGACTCACAATTCAAGCAAGTTTCAACTGAAAGGTGATACCGTTTAGCAGATTTCTGAGGCTTTGCAAGAATAAGATTAAACACATGTGGCTGCTTAATGATTTGCCAACACCAACTCTTTCAATTACAAAGAAGGCTTAGAAGAGCTCACCACACTATAAGCCTCTGGCTTGAGAAATTTATTGTTGCTGTTCTCTCCAGCAGGCCTTGGCACAGGGATTATTTCTTACTTATTCTGAATGCTTGCAATAATTACAAAGAATTTTGTACCCAAAGAAAACACTTTTCTCTCGATGCTCTGTATAAAATTACTGTATGGAAATAAAGAAAACAAAATGAGCTTCATGTGAATGTCAATAAAGAATCTAAATTATATCTAATCGTTGAACACTTGAAATGGGTAATGACTTCAAACTCGTGTTTCTTGTCTATCCAAGTAAGTGACTGCTTCACCAAAATGGTAAGGGTGCAGTAACGACAAGCATGATAGCAGCCAACACCTCTGTAACGTGACTTAAGATCTGCTCAGCAGCAACAAAATCATGTCTGGTACCAGAAACCGAGTCAACTAGCCAGAGCTAGTGAGGTTATTTACTTTGGAGGAGAATCTGCGGCAGCTACTTTACTAATGCAGCCTAACCACCAACTACATTCAAATTATTTATCTTTATTCTTACAGCGTACTCCTCATTTCTCATCAAGGAAATGTCTCTGTGACAGACAGAGACCATTACATAAAAGCAAAACTTATCAAAATGAAGATTGTAGAGTCTGACACATTTATACTACAACTTTCCACCTAATGAACAGGTATCATTGCACAGATGGGGCAGGAGATTGTACAAGCCAGAGAAGACTAGAGTCTACTGTGCAATGAGGTCTTCTAGGAATTTTAGAATTTACATCTATGAAGTCTCACCAACATGACTGACTAAGCATGAACTGAGTAAGGACAAAACAATAGGTAGATTAGTGTGGATATAGGGAAGACTTTGAGGCCTTATCCCTACAGAAAAAAACTAGGCAACCAAAGAATGTTGAAAACAGGGGAAGCAGTCTTCCTGAGAAAAGAACACACAGACTGGTTATCCAATACCAAATGGTCAGCCCTGAAAACATTTATACAAGTAGCATTATACACTGAAGAGGCTGTGTTTTTGTGTTTAGGTATACATGGATGTTTTTACACATATGCAGATAATAACAATTAATAAAAAAGAGATCATGAACATGAGAAGGAACAAGGAGTGGTTATGGGAAGTTTGGACTGAGGAAGAAGGGGGAAATTTTGGAATTGTATTATAATCTCAGAAAATAAAAAAAACTGATTTAAAAAGATATCAGAGCAGTATAGAGGCAATAGCTCTTTGTTTGCATAATTGGTTATGGAAATATATGACTTAGTTAAATTTCTCAGATCTAACACATAATTTTCATTTTTTCAAATGAGCATATCCTTTTCAACAATCAATGCAGTTTTGTTTCCTTTATTACATTCCATATAGCTGTTTCTTTCATGTCTCATAGGTAACAGGTTCTTATAGAAACGTCATATGTCAGGTATTTTTATGTTCTTGAAAAGGTGTACTATTTTGAGTGACTATTGAGTACTATTGTTAAGGGACTAGTGTTATCTATAATTCTAATAATAGAGTTTTTTTCACACAAATCTACTATTTTAATGGCTATGTATTAGTTTTTGTGTAGTTGAGTCATCTTAGTTCTATGTCTTAATCTACCACAAAGTATCTTTTTTCTCCAAAGATGGATATCCAGATATTTTATATTTCTGTCCTATTATGAAAAGGAAATAAATGAATATCCTCAAACATACTTCCCATGAACCTGCATGTTTCTTTAAGATATGAAGCCTTGAATCATTGGGATTTAAGAATGCCTTCATCTTTCAGCTTTGTCTACACTTTAATCTACAGTTACACAAGGCATACATGAATACTTCTCAGCTCATGTTTTCCATCAGTATTTCACACTCAAATTTTTAATTATACCCAGGGAAAAACTTTAAATGAGTATATTGGGCTGAGGCAACCATAAGAATTCACTCAGCAGGATCAAAACAAACAAAATGTTTCACTTATTTGCAGTAAATTGATATTCCTGAATGCAGGTAATAGACATGAGTAATGAAAGAGGACGTAAACTTAATTGCCTTTTTAGTTCTAATTCTGTCATTGAATTTTTTTCATGGTCTCTAAAGTGCATAAAATATTTTTAATTCTGAAAGTAAATTTATTGTAATGCTCCACAGGTTCCATTCCAAAAGCTTATTTCTAGGATATGTTATAGAATCTTTGGTTGTCATGAATTTTGGTGTGTGATAATTTGTTTACTTGGAGGTTTTAAAGAGTTAGCAAAACTGATATTTCCTTTTTTAAACTCACATTTTTTTTTCTTGTTGCTAGCACACATGTATATTTTTAATTTTTTTTTTTTTTGTATATCCTAAAATCTAACTGAGCATTGAGGCTCATAACGGTGATCTCATCATGGGAAGTAGAAGCATATGGATAAGACCCTAAAATCTTCCTCAGTAACAGTGAGCTTGCTCTCAGTCTAGACTACTTGGGATCATGTTACAATTTTCTTTCACTTTTGACTTTTAAATATAATTTACTTTAGACATTCAAAGATCTTCTTCCAATATATAATTATCTTTCAAATAGGCATATCTTGTTTTCCTCATTCCTTCATATATGTCTAACACTGCTAATACTGGAAAATCTTCCATGCAAGAATCCTAAGAAATAGTGATCTGAAATAATTGGGGATACAGTTAAAGAGCTGTAGTTGCTGCTTTGTGTTTCTGAAGTTATTTCATACCTTTAGTTTGATAACCCATTTCACTTTTTTGTAAAGTGCGTTTTAGTTTTGCCTGCTCCAATTAAGAATATAAAATTTATATAGAAATCGTGCTTCATGTGGTGTTAGAATGACACCTACTTAAGTCTCTAAATAGTGAAGCAGTTGCCTAAGCACATTACACTCAACAGTTCATTGTTTCCATCGATCTCTGTTGCTCTCATTCCTGTATGTGAAGTTCTATAAAGACATGGAAGCCTTTTATTTATCGAGCCTTTTTGCTTTCCCTTTGCTAGTCCACATCTTTTCCCTCTAGTATCTGAAATATGTGTGTTCACACAAAATTCATGTAGTTTGCTAACAACATTCAAACAGTGCCAGATCCTTCAAAGGAAACAACTGTCAAGAAACTGTCTGGTTCAGAATGTGAGGGGTATGCAAGTACCTTTTGGAAATGCAAAATCATAGTTTTCACATCAAAGCACATGAAAGATGGTTTACTTTGGAGCCAAATATGAGTGACTATGGCTTAACAACACAGTTCCAGTCTGTCCAAAATGCAATGTTCCAATATGCTAATGGTTTCATGACTTTTTAAAAATATAAACAGAAAAGAAAGTCATAAAGACACTGTTCAAGTTCATGGTAATAATATCGCATTTACCTACATACTTACAAATATAGCAAATTGAATAAAATGATAATAAATTACTATTATTAGGATGGTGTGAGAGAATTCATAATTAGGCAAACTTCTAGATTTAGGCAAGATTCTAGACTCTCTGCCATTGACAAAATTCTAATCAGCCTGCAGTCAAGCAGATGAATTTTTTCTCCATAAGTTTTCATGCATTCTGAAGGTTTCCTTAGTGATCTATTGAAAATACGTCTGAAAGATGCCTCACTCACTCTAGTGAATGTTTTCAAGGTTTTGTCTACTAGATAACAATTACTTAAGCAACTTTACTTCCAAGTTGTTCCTGTAGGCATCTATATGAAAAGTTAACACATAGAACTATCAGGATAACAGCAAAACCGGAAGCGTGTTTAGCCATCTATCAGGCTCGTTTGTTACAAAATGTGGTGAAGGTTGTCTCAGTGTCAAGGAGATGAAAAGGACACACCACAGGGCAAGGATTGGTGTCTGCTGCCTCTGAACTGGGCCGCTTCACCTTATCTGCCAGCATCCTTGGCAGCAGGACAGGTTTTATGAGCTGCTTCTCTTCACTATTTATAGAGGTGTGGTGCCTGGAGCATTTCATGATCATTTTTTATTTGTATCAGTCAACCCTCATTAGCCTACTTTCCTAGGACAATAGAATTATAAAATCACTATGTCAGTCTGCCCTCTCCTTTTTTGCTAATAACTTCTGATCCCAGAGGCGGATTTCAACCAGCTCTGACAGAGTGGCAAAGAACTCACTGTTTCTGTAAGCACAAAGGCACACACAGGAAAGTGTGGCAGCCCACACACCATTACCCCTCCATAGACCCCATAATGAGACAAGTTTAGATAAGAGGTCTCTCGTATGTAAATCAATTAAACATACATTTGCTGGGTGAACTTGCAAGTAATCTAATTTAGTAATAGGTACTTAATGGAGTCTGATGAAATTTATTTAATGAAATCTGGGTCCTAAACCTTCCTCACATAATAATCCAGAAAAAATAGTTATTAGTTAATAAACAAATCTTTTGAAGAGAAATTTCTAAAGTATCTATCACAGTTATATCTTTAACCAGGTTATTTAAAGCTTTAATTATTAGCATGGGGTAAAAAGGAGGACATTTATACAAAATCCCTCACTGGCATTTTAAACTATTTTGAAATTACTAATTTAAAAAGTTAGCCATAAACACTAATTCATCAATCCTTATGGATGTTCCTTTTATACATGTACTGATTCCACTTAGGACCATATTTTGTCCAAACAGCTTTTCATTGTCACTCTGGGGCTGTAAGGTGTTTGTTTCACATTTCTCTCCTAATTTCTCATTTTTCTAAAGTTGATTGTGGTGATCCATATTCAATAGATAGTTGCTTATTTTCTGAAAAAAAAAAAAAAACTCCTAAAGTTCAGAAATATTTATGTCTTTTGTTATGTTTGTCTTTCATTTGTTTTCTTAAACATTATGTTTTAGTAATCATCTATAATCAGACAATAATATTCCACTGCAGTTGATAGTATTTAATTAGCTCATTGTCTTTTATACAGGAACATTGATTTTAAAATCGTGTGGTTAATAAAAATAAGGACAGTAGGCATGTCTCATGTGTTTGAATTACATTCAATTTTGAAAAAAATACTGTTTCACATCACAGGTTTTGTTTGTGAAGCGGAAGAATCCCAGTGAAGCAATTTCTAGGGAATTGTCTAATTTCTGCAGCATACATACTGAAACACTCTGGAGATAAATACATTATGAGGAAGAGATTGAGCTACATATGACACATATAATCAAAGGTTGTCCTTGGGGAAAATTGATGTAAATGGTGACCAGTTTTTAGAGTCTCAAAGTTCTTGAGGCATGCTGGATGGCTGAGATAACTTCCACCAGGGCTCAGTGCCAAGAAAAGGTCACGGAATTGCTGAAATAAAATTCAACAAAGAACAGGAGAGATGTCTGATTCACTGAGGACTAAAGTCAAATGGAATTATAGTCCTGAGACCGTTGTAACCCAGAGACCCAAACTCTTCCTGACCCCAGTTTCCTGCTTTTACAGACATGTTTTTGTGGAACAAATATGTTGTAATCTGAAATCCGTTTTCTAAATAAGCATACTGGGAAAAACGTTATTTTTGTTCATGAGGAGGGACTGTAGTATGCACAACAGAATCATTCCTAAAGAGTCTATAGCACATCATCAGAAGTACCTCAGGAACCATGAAGGTTTGTTCCTTAGAACTTCACAAGTTCTCATCACTACCATGCAATCTCCAGCAGCCAGTGGCTGGTGCATGTCTTAGAAAGCATGAGGACTTTTTGTTGCTGTTGTTTGTCTTTTACAATTTTTAAAACTTGATCTTCTCTGAAATGACAGTTCTGGTATAAGTTACTACAGGTATATAATGCTAGGATTGTAGGTACAAGCCTTTCTGTTCTACTTTCTATATGGATTTGGGGGATTCAAATTTAGATCCTGTTAATTATGTATCAAGTAATTTACTGATTCAACCATTCCCTCAGCTCCTTGATATACACATTTAGATTGTTTTTATTGTGCTGATATTATCTATTTTTATGAAAACAGATTTATTCAAAAGTAAGTATATCACACATATTGTTTTGCTGATTTGACCTTAAGACACAGCAAAATGATGAATTTCTATAGTACCTAATATGATTTAAAGATCTGTTTTGGCCAGGTAGTGGTGGCTAATGCCTTTAATCCCAGCACTTAGAAAACAGAGGCCTGTGGATCTCTGAGTTCAAGGCCAGACTAGTCTACAAAGTGAGTGCCAGGACAGTCAAGGACACACAAACAAACCCTGTCTCAAAAAAAAAAACCTCACATAATAATAATAATAATAATAATAATAATAATAGTGATGATGATGATGATGATGTATTTTGTCATCAAAGGATTTTAGTTTAATTTTATAACATGTATGAATGCATAGTGGTTATACGTCAGATATAGATGTACATATATCTATTGACAATAGATATGCATATAGGTATATATATATATATATATATATATATATATATATATATATATATATATATATAT
>NW_026593286.1:39654710-39656711 GCF_907164565.1 Psammomys obesus | reverse complement strand
TATATATATATATATATATATATATATATATATATATATATATATATTAATGATAGGTGTGAACTATTCCTTGAGCTTAAGGTCTTTACTGATGAGATGACTAAAAAAGATTTTGAGATTTGGGAGACTGATAGCTAAAACACAGGGCATACGGAGTTTGGAAATTAGTGAGTAAATTTGTCTTAAAAATGAGAAGAGAAAGCAACAGTGGCAAAAGAATATTTTTTTGGGAGGAGGGAAAAAGAGAGAGGTGATAGTAAAACTAATACCGACATTTGAGAGCAGCATTTGAATAAAATATATGCCATTGGTTCTGCTTATGGGAAAAAAAAAATCCACATAACTCCAAACAAGTCATTGGCTAAAAAGCCTCTAGAGATAGTCCAAGTCAAGATCTGAGTGCCAGGCATATAGAGCTAATTAAAAATATATCATTTAGTAACAAGTGGGCTTGCAAAATGCATCACAAAAGAAACACAGTTATACATAATTAATATGTAGTTTTATCTACCAAGATGCATCTTCCTAAACTGATTGATGTAGCTACATGTGAGACATAAGGAAATATGGAATATGAATCAATATTAAAAGTTGATGTCCTTGATATGCACAGGGGTTAACTTCCCCCAAATGATGAGGGGGGATGTCAGTGCAGCTCTAGTGCCACTTGCTTTTCTTAGACAGCTGCATCCTTGAGTATGCCAAGGTGCTTGATGTCTCACTCATTGATCCTAATTATTTCTTTTTTCTACTCAGGGTTAAATATACTTTAATGGATCTTAAATCTGCCTGACAAGGAGGCTGACAAAGAGACTCGTCTTACTCATGACATACAATTATTAATTAATGAGGGTCAGCTGCATCAGAGGCTAGCCAATGATATGTGTAATAAGGAAAATCATTGCAGACTGAATTATGCACAGTAGAACAGGAAAGAGTACATTTTATTAGAACCATCAAAATTTCCTGTTCCCAAACTAACTAAGTTAACTCTTTCTGTAGTTTAAACAAATTGTGTTTACGACTTTCATGTTGCTTCAATTTCCTTCTAGCAAATAAAATGCCCTTTTCTTTTCATTAAGGGCAATAAGCTTCCTTCCTACAGTGGTTAATTTCTGTTCTGGCATCACATTTCTCCTTTACACTGTTGGGTGGGGGTCAAATAGAGTGTGCAATATCCATCTTTTGAGCTTGAGTCAGTTTTGGCAGCCGACAGTAACCCCAAAACAGGGAAATCTCTGTAGCCTCCAGTGCTGTTTCCCAACCAAAGACAAAGGCTCCATGACACAGTGACAATTAACTTAAATCCGCCTCTTCTCCTTTGAGACACTCTTTCCACCTGATCACATTCTGGTTATCTAATCTTAGCTGAGACTTTGAGTTGGGAATGCTCATCTCACAGGAGAATTCCTTTGAAGTTTGAGATCTTATTAAAACAAAGGACATCTGATGACCTCAGTTTCAACCAACTGAACTGTATCACAGATCAGATGTGCAGAGTCTCTTGGAGAAAAGATCAGTTTGAAAAATAAAGCAAAACAAAACAAAATTACAAAGCTTTGAGCCTAATATACTTGCTTATTTCCACTGGGGATTCCCAAATTGTCAGATCAGTTCTTAAAATTAATATGTAATGCAGGCTTCCTTGCCTAATCACTGAGTTAGCCAGTGTTAGGGTTTGACCTGTGAAATAATGAAGGAGCTCACCTCTCAAATCTCATGTTAATAGTAGTAAAAGGGTGGGCATTTTGCATGGCAATGGCAAATAGAGGTGTTGTCTTTGGGAACTGATTAGCATTAGATAAGGCCATTACATAGAGATTCCATATGACAATGGATAGTAACCATACAGAGTCTTGGCATAAACAGGTTCATTTCTTCAGTCACATGATATGATGCTTCCTGTCACCTCATGCAATTGCAGCAGGATTTTACATATATAATAAATATAATAATATAATATAATATAATATAATATAATATAATATAATATAATATAAT
>NW_026593286.1:39639267-39654700 GCF_907164565.1 Psammomys obesus | reverse complement strand
ATAATATAATATAATATAATATAATATAATATAATATAATATAATATTGTATTATATTATACATAACAAAACCCACTAGAAATATATAATATAAAAACTATAGCTTCAATAGGGAAAGATTTGTGCAGTTAATTTCTTAACATATGTGGCTGCTAAATAACAGATGTATACTTTCATCTATTAAAGAAATATCATTCTTATTTGCATCTCCCAAGTCATTAGGGGTAAAGAATCAGAGTTCAAATGCTTAGTTAATTCAGCCTGCAGGTTTCAGAATTGTTTTGCCTGTAACTTTAACGGGGCTTAGCTTTACTGCAATTTATCTGATTTGGGTAAATGACAAGATTTAAATTATTTTTTGGTCACCTTACAAACTAGGATACTAAGTGTATATACTTTAGAAAATTGAACAAATTCTTGGTTGGCTCTAAGTATTATTGCTGTATGAAGTAAACAGATTTTAAGTTTGTATTTTCATTTTTTTCTGTACGATTTGTTCTTATAAAGACACCTAAGTTTAGTTGATGGTGCTTTCAGGTTGTTTCCTGGGTGTAAATAAGGGCATGTTAAGAGCTGTTGTACAGCATGCTCTGGAGATTTGATTATGTTTGTGTATATATATATACACACAAATATATATATATGTATTTCTGAGAATCTTATTCTGGAGACTAGGGCATATAATAAAAAAACATATAAAATTCTCCATTTTCAGGTGCTGTGCAAGACAGGGCATTTTAGAAAAAGGTTTTAGGCACTTACATCTTAATTTTAAGTTTATAACTCCTCTTTCTAAGCCTAGCTTCTGATTCTTTCCTCTTTGCCTTTAAACACTACAATTTAGTTTTATGTCTCTCTTCAATAACAACAAAATTATATTCTTTAGAAATACAGGAGCTGTTCTGAAATAATATACAAATCTATCACAATATTTGCAACAGAGGAATTATTTGAAATATTTAACTTTTTGTTTGTTTCTTTTTTTTCAAATGGAAATAGTGATCACTAACTTTCTTGGAAAATGTATGTTTTTTTATAAGAGACCTGACATTATTGGATCATGAATAAAAAACTTTGGTCAGTATCACTCATATCTTGCATGTTTCTTGAGAAGATATGATTAGACAAGGGAACGATTCTGAAAAACTCAAATGTCAGCATAGAGAGGTGACTATAAAATACACATATAGGACATACTTAATAGGGATTTACTCCTAGGGTACTGGTAACTGATAAAGACTAATATATATAGGACAAAACTAGCATCAGAGTAGACATATTTGAATAATTGATTTTAGCATCACAAACTATATTATTTTTTATTCTTTTCTTAGCTTCACATTTATAGATATGTCATCAAACAATAAATAGTACTATTTTATTAAAATATTTGGGGAACTTTTCTACATTTATTACTTATTCTTGTCTTGATTATGGTAGATGTGAAGAACATACACAAAATATTAGAAGAATTTATCATCTTAATGCAAATAGGCCTTCATAAAATGCTTTTGTCTTTGTGTCAAATGATGTGTGGATAGAATTAACTGAGAGAATACACTAAATAAGCTTTTCCTCATTTTTAAAATTTTTTTCTTTATAATTCATACATAACAAAAGTAAAATAAGTATATTATTTCAATACATTTTCTTATGAATGAATGATAACAGCTATGAACCAATCAAGGTGAAGCTATGTGTTTATCAGTTTTATGGAACTCTTTTGAACACTGACAGTGAATTGAGCATAAATTCTGATGTATGTAAAGGTTTAGTGTCATGTAATCACATAACATTGTAGTCTATCATGATTTATTTATTTTGTTAATGAAGCGTTTAATAATTAAAATATATTCATTCATTAAATCAAACAGGTATTTCAGTTCCTAACCTATACCTGGAGATCTACTGAGCATGAGAAATAGGAAAGGGCCAAAGCAGAGGAAATTAATCTTTATTCAGAGCTAAATTAATTAATTAACTAAAGGACATAAATAATGGACAGACAAAGAGATAGCAAAACAAACCGTGCAGTAGGAGGGATTCAGGAAACTGACTCGGCACCGGCCACTGCACGGTTCCTCCTCATGACACATTATTTTGCATAATCAAGACATAGACACAAAATTGAAAGTAAAGACCCACTTGATTACTTTAGGTGTAGAAGTAAATGAGGATAGAAAATGTGTAAGAAAGCTGATGTGAAAACATGGCATTTGGTTGAGATGGAACACACAGGATTCTTTGTCATTGGGAGAGCATTGATTTGAATTAAAATTGTAGTACAGTCAAAATTTTAGTAATTTATAAATTAAACAACATAAATTAGGCGGTTACAGAAACAGAAAAGCCTGCTTAGTTTCAACAAATTGTGAACAAAACTACAGACTAGGAGTACATAGTGACTTATGTGCAGCTTTCTTATGTTACCTGAACTATAGCATATGAGTGTAAATGTTTTCTTAAAAGAAAGGAAGTAATACCTACAAATAAGAAACTTCCACAGTTATTTCAGGTAATAATTTTTTATATTCTAAAAGCCATTTCTGTAAGAATTTTTTGCCTATTTCATTCTCAACTGAATCTAGACTAGATCTTTTCATGTAAAACTCACTAAGTGGATCTGAAAATAACTAGTTAATTCTACATTTTCCACAAAACACACACACACACACACGTCTCTCCCCATGAGCACACACATACAGGTCTGTCTAAATGTTGTTTTTATTTCCTTAAATATTGGGATGAGATAAGAACTGTTCCCATGCCTTTCTAGAACTTTCTAAACTTGCGCTAGCTCATTGAACTCAGCTGTTCTTGCCTAAACTCTTCTCCAAGATGTTCAAACTAGCTTCTAATGTTTGTTGACTAAACTGTTCTGTCAGAGGTCAAATAATTCTGGCAATATATTTTAATCTTGTGGCTCCTTCACATTCTCAGACTCATTCTGCCTTCTTTTGTGTTTAGCTTTTTTTTTTTTTTTTTTTTTCTTCAACCAGTCTCTGTAAACCTGTTCCAGTAATCAACTCTAGGTAACACCTTCTCTTTCCCTGTTCTGCTTTTAAGTAGCCTCTCTTTCCTATCTTATTTTCAGGAATCTGTGATTCATTCTGGCAGATCTTTCTGTTTTGATACTTTGTCTGACCCTCACTTAGATGTCATTTTCAAACATGTCTGCTTCATTCTTTAAACTAACCTTACCTTCTTTGTGTGGGATTAAAGATGTATACTAAGGGATTGTCAGTATTCCAGCCAGATAATTCTGCAATCCAGAGCATGTTTGCATTCCTGCAGGATCAAATAGACCTAGAAGGTCTTGGGATGTGATCCCTTACCAGATCAGCCATGTTACTTGATTAAAACTTCCCTACATACATGCATGCTTTTCAGATGAAAATAGAATTTACTTAATTCACATCAAATTTTTAATTAAAAGCAAGTTTTCATGTAGTGATTTTTTTAATCTTTAAATTATCATTTCTGTCAACAAGGTACCCATAACACAATTCAAATTGTATCTTCCATAGAGATATGTACTCAACAAAATAACTTGAGTAACAAAATTATAGGCCACATAATTTTAACATACAACACATAGCTATAGTAATTAAGATACTGGCATAAATAAAAATATAAAATACATGCAAATATACCTAACTAAATATGTATATACTTGTGTGCATATGTATGCACTCTTAAATAGATACATTGACAGTCTTTTCAATGTATTCTTGTGCTAACTGAATATGCATTTTCTCAGAAAATTGCTAATAACTCTATTTCAAGACACAGCTATACCACTGCTAGGCATATACCCAAAAGATGCTCTATAATACAACAAGGAAATTTGCTCAGCTATGTTCATAACAGCTTTATTCATAATAGCCAGAATCTGGAAACAACCTAGATGTCCTTCAACTGAAGAATAGATAAAAAAAAAAATGTGGTACATTTACACAATGGAATACTTCTCAGCTATTAAAAACAAGGAAATCATGAAAGTTGTAAGCAAATGGTGGAACTAGAAAAGATCATCTTGAGTTAACCCAGAAACAAAGACACACAACTTATACTTTCTTATAAGTTGATATTAACCATATAGTATAGAATAACCATACTACAGTCCATAGTCCCAACGAAGTTAAGTACCAAGGAGTGCCCAAGGAAGGATCCTTGAATGTCACCCAGAAGGGGAAATAGAATAGATATCAGAAGTTGATGAAGGGGGAAACTGGGTGGGAGAGGGTTATGTAGGGGAGCAAGCATGGAAATGAGAGAGAGGGGGAGTGGGAGGCAGGAGAGCTGGGAGAGAGAAAGGAAACCGAGGAGGTGTGGCACTGTGGAGACAAGCAGGAAACCTGCAACAGTGTAGGCTCCTGGGGACAAGTTGGGGTGCCTCTAACTGAAATTCCTAGCAGTGAGGGACATGGCCAGTGGAGGCAGGGGGACAACAGTCACTCAAAACAACTCTCCACCCAAAATTTACCCTGCCTACAAGATGTACAGTGATAAAGATGGAGCAGTGAGTGATGGAAAGTCCAACCAATGCCTGGTCCATCCTGAGACCCATCCCATCAGAGAGAGCCAGCCCCTTCCACTATTAATGATGCTCTGCTCTGCTTGCAGACAGAAATCTAGCATGACTGTCCTCCAAGAGGCTCTACCACTCAGCAGATCAAAACAGATACTGAGACACACAGCCAAACATTAGGCTGAACTCGAAAAGACTTGTCGAAGAGTTGGGAGAAGGACACAAGGACCCAGAGGGGATCAGAATACCAGAAGACCTACAGAGGCAATTTAACCTATTCACATGGAGTTTACAGAGTGAAATACCAACCAAAGAGCATGCCATGAGCTCGACAGAGGCCCCCTACACATATGTAAATGATGCATAGCTTGATCTTTATGTGGTTTCCCTTGCAAGTGGAGCCACTCTGACATGAACTCTATTGCCAATTTCTGGATCACTTTCCCTTGGCTAGACTGCCTTGTCCGGCTGCAGTAGAAAATGATCCACTTAGTCCTGATGTGACTTTATGTGCTGTGGTGGGCTGGTTGGAGGGGGCGGGGCTTTCCTGAAGAGAAGGGGAAAGGAAAAGGGAATAGAGTGGGAGAGTGGGACAGAGAGAAGAGAAGTGGCTGACATCTGAATTTAAAGTGAAAATATAAAAACAACAATATAATTTTAAAAGGGGGGGACATTATATAGAAGATGTATATAGAGAGAGAAATAATAGGAAATAAGTATAGATCTGTTCTCCATCTGTTTTTTAACTAAGAAATTATTGCCATTCTCAAATATTTTTAAACTCATTGTTATAAAATTCTGGGTATTGATACAGAAATAAGGTTATTTTTTTATATATGGGGATACAGTTTTATAGATTGATTCTAATTTAAGGTAAATTAAAATTAAAATTTTGATATACATACGTATGTATCTTTTGACTCTGATACGAGGTATTGGACCTATTACAACTCATTTAGAAATGTAAGGTTTACTTCCAGTCCTTTTAAATGCTGCTATTATAGACTGTTTAGGATAATTAACTTATACAAGTTAATGGTTGCTCAAACTCATGGTCATATCAGATTCTAGTCTAGTTTATCACAGAAATAGGCATCGTGTGTTGAACAGGTAGTAAATATCCAGAAACAAGCAACATTTACCTATTCCAATTTATCATATACAGATAGATATAATTATACACCATGTAAATATCTATGTAAATAGATAGATAGGTGGTCCTCAGAAACTTCGGAGACCTACAGAACACGGCATTTAAAGA
Source organism: Psammomys obesus (assembly GCF_907164565.1). Taxonomy (NCBI): domain Eukaryota; kingdom Metazoa; phylum Chordata; class Mammalia; order Rodentia; family Muridae; genus Psammomys; species Psammomys obesus. Next base: position 39,648,908 of record NW_026593286.1, on the reverse strand, counting down.
TTTCTTTTTAATTTTATTTTTCTTATTAGTTACATTTTGTTAACTCTGTGTCCCAGCTGTATCCCGCTCCCTCATTCCCTCCCCAACCCCACATTCCCTCCCTGGTCTCCTCCCTGCCCCTTTCCAACTCTCATTTAAAGATTTTTAAAATTAATTTAAAGCCTTTTTTTTTTTTTTTTAATTGAGACATGTCAGCTGCTGGCAACGCTCTCAGCCCATCTAATGGAGATGATGAGCATTACAAAATTTCCTTTCGGAGACAGCTTCACTAATGGCACACTAGACAGTGGGCAAAAAGAGTCCAGCTCTATCTCCAGACAATACATTGCCCAAAATGGACAAGACTTGGACGCAGACTGAGTTGACAGCCAAGCTCTGTTGTGACAAGCAAGTCTTTCATATTCCCTACCTATCAATTATGCCGGCCAGATATACTGGGCCAGAAGGCCAAAGAAGTTGTTTCAATGTTATGGAGAGACAATGGGTGACTGACCGGGCAGTAAACTGACTGGCATCTTTTAGTTTTGGAAGCTGCTTGTCTGCACTTCTTATTTAAGTAATAATTATATTTCCTCTCAGTCTCCGATGGGGTAAAAGACTAGATAGTTATAGTTTCAATTAGGCTTACATTGTTTAGGATTAAGAAAATGTTTTAAGGGCTAGAAAACTGTTTTTTAAGTTGATAAATATAAGATATGAGAGAGAAGAATTTAGGTACAAACATTTGGAATCACCTAGATAAAAGAGATAGTATTTTCTTCAAGGTTGTCAAATACAAAGAACCTAAAAATTTTGAATGTAACTTTTACATATTGCTTTCTGGTTTCATAACTGTTCTTACTGTACATAGTTGTTTATGAATAAATAAATAATGGGCGGGGGGCAGAACAAGATGGCGGCTCTGGGAGGACTCTCATTCTGAGGAGCAGCACAGCTGGATTGTCACAGTGACCAGCAACCAGAACTCGCGGCCATAAAACACAAGTGATTGTGTTTCACAGGTGAGAGGATACCCCAAGGTGGGAGATTCAATCAGCTTTAACTCACCCGGCTAAACCGCGGAAGAGATCCTGGTTCTGCCAGGTGCTTGGTCGCCAGCCCAGAGCTACACACCAGCGTGATCTGGTCACTGTCCCAGACTGAACTGTGGGCCCAGAACACCACAGACTGCATTTTCCAGTCGAGAGATAACCCCACGGAGCAGGAAATGATTGGGACTGACCTTAGGTCACACAGACAACCCCTGGAAAAGACTCGTGTTCCAAGGGTGCCCCAGGAGCCAGCCCTGAGCCAGAGCCAGGACCCAGGCACCCACACGGATCCCTGCCTGTGCTACTGATTCGCCACCTCAGATAGAACTGTGGGCACCAGGGCACCAGGGCACCAGAGACTGCGTTTCACTGTCAGGTACAAACCCACAGGGAGGGAAACAGCTGGTCTGATCTCAGAGCACTCAGCCGACACCCCCACCCCGAAAAGGGAAAATTACCCAGGTTAGGCAGCCACCAAGGATCCCAAAGGCCAGAGAGGCGGAGCCACAAGGGGGCATCTGACCTGTGGGTTCTACTCACCACTCCAGACAAAACAGCGGTCCCCAAAGCAAAGACTGGGTGTCTCTGGCAGGAGGAAACCCCCAGCGGAGGGGATCATCAGGTCTAACGCTCAGGACACCCAGCACCAAAAGACTTCCTGGATTCATGCAGACTCTAGGCTCTAATGCAGGCAGGAGCTCAGCCCCATTATCGAGTTCCCCTAGGGCACTGGGACACACAGCTGCATCCTCAGACCTACAAAAGCCAGAGAGCCATTACAGCAGCCCTCAGATACTGTGCCAAGGATCAACCAGTTATCCCTAGCTAGACTGTCAAAACTGTGGGAATCCCTGGTCCTTCAAGAGGGCTGCACCCACAGCATCTGGACCAGAGCAGTGCCTGCAGCTGCCATCCCAGACAGGGACACACAGCTTCTGGTCCAGAGTGAGGCACCCAGCCTCCAGACCAGAGCAGCACCCCCAGGTGCCAACTCAACCTAGGTGCACATTCTCCAGGCCCAGAGCAGAGCACTCAGCCTCTGGCCCAGAGACTTCCTGGGCGCACCTCTCACTTTCCCGGACAGAACTGTGTGACCCAGGATAACAGACTGAGCTTCCCTATTGGGAGAAAACACCACAGCTAGGGAATCAGCAGGTTCTTCAAGAGGACTGTAACTGGAAATTTAGTGAGCAGCAGCACACTAAATTTATAACGAGAAACCCAGCAGTGGGGCAGCTGTCTTGAGAACTTCTATGGGTAAGAGGAGATCCCCCTTGCCTAACAAAGACCACAGCTACTACTCAGGGCTATACACCTAAGGTGAGCAGTGGCAATTCCTGAGAAACACTGGCCATACAGTGACCATAACCAAAAAGCAGAGAAGGACTCCTTCAGGAAAAATCATCTTCCGGCCAAGGGGATTCTCCATACCTCAGGACTCCAGGAAGCACAGAAACTAACAGCCAACACCTAAATCAGCCCAATGGATAGAGGTCAGCGTAAAAGCTCAACCAACAATAGACAGAGCAATATGGCATCTCCAGAACCCAGCCATCCAGGGGCGAACAGCCCTGGACAATGCAGCATAATAGAAAATCAAGAAGATGACATTACATCTATGCTGATGAAGAGGATAATAGAGGAAACAAATAAAATACGTAAAGAATTAGAGGAAGATAAAACCAAACAGATCATGGCTATCCGTAAAGAAATGGAGGAAGTTAAAGACAAGCAGATTATGGCCATCCGTGAAGAAATACAGGAAGATGCAGCCAAACAGCTTGTGGCCTTCAGAGAAGAAATAATTAAATCACTGAAAGAAATAAAAGGAACAGAGTTGAAGGAACTAAAAGAAAAAGAGGAAAATACAATCAGACAGGTGAAGGAAGTAAACAAAACAACTCAAGACCTGAAGATAGAACTGGAAAAATTAAAGAAAACACAAATGGAGGAAATAATGGAGAGGAAGAATTTAGGGAAGAAAACAGGAACTACAGAGGTAAGCATAACCAACAGAATACAAGAAATGGAAGAAAGAATCTCAGGTGTAGAAGATACAATGGAAGAAATCGATGTATCTCTCAAAGAAAATGTTAAATCCAAAAAATTTCTGACACAGACCGTCCAAGAAATCCAAGACAATATGAAAAGACAAAACCTAAGAATAATAGGTATACAGGAAAAAGAAGACTCCCTTCTCCAAGGCCCAGAAAATATTTTCAACAAAATCATTGAAGAAAATTTCCCCAACTTAAAGGAGAAGCCAATAAGGATATATGAGGCCTACAGAACACCCAACAAATTTGACCAGAAAAGAAAATCCTCCCGCCACATAATAATCAAAACAGGAAGTATACAGAACAAAGAAAAAATACTAAAAGCTGCAAGGGAAAAAGGCCAAGTAACATATAATGGCAAACCCATTAGAATCACACCTGACTTTTCAAAAGAGACTATGAAAGCCAGAAGGGCCTGGACAGATATCATGCAGACCCTAAGAGAACACAAATGTCAGCCCAGGCTACTATACCCTGCAAAACTCTCAGTCCTCATAGACAGAGAAAACAAGATATTCAATGACAAAAACAAATTTCAACAATACCTACACACAAATCCAGCATTACAGAAGACACTGGAAGGGAAAATACAACCCAAGAAAATTAGCTTCTGTCAAAAAACACAGGAAATCATTAACCTTACTACAGTAAAATAAAAGCAACCAAGCACACAAATATATGACCACAGCCAACATCAAAATCAAAGGATCTAACAGCCACTGGTCATTAATCTCTCTCAACATCAATGGACTTAACTCTCCAATAAAAAGACACAGATTAACAGAATGGATACGTTAACAAAACCCAGCAATCTGTTGTATACAAGAAACATACTTAAGGCACAAAGATAGACATTACCTGAGGGTAAAAGGTTGGAAGACGACTTTCCAAGCAAATGGACCCAAGAAACAAGCAGGAGTAGCCATTCTAATATCTGATAAAATAGACTTTCAACCAAAATTAATAAAAAGAGATGAGGAAGGACACTTCGTACTCATCAAGGGAAAATTCCACTAGGAAGACATCACAATTATGAACATCTGTGCCCCAAATACAAGAGCACCCACATTTGTAAAAGAAACATTGATAAAATTTAAACCACATATAGATCCCCACACACTAATAGTGGGAGACTTCAATACCCCACTCTCAACAAAGGACAGGTCAACAAAACAGAAATTAAACAAAGAAACAATATCTCTGACAGAGGTCATGAATCAAATGGACCTCACAGACATTTACAGAACTTTACACCCAAACACAAAAGAATTTACTTTTTGCCTGCGCGCTTGATTCGCTGCCTCAGATAGAACTGTGGGCACCAGGGCACCAGGGCACCAGACTGCGTGTCTCTGGCAGGAGGAAACCCCCAGCGGAGGGGGTCAGCAGCTCTAACACTTAAGACACCCAGCACCAAAACACTTCCTGGACTCACGCAGACTCTAGTGCAGGCAGAAGCACTGTGCTCTGCCTCCATTGTTGCGTTCCCCTGGGGCACTGGGACACACACACAGCTGCATCCTCGGACCTGCAGGAGCCGAAGAGCCATTACAGCAGCCCTCAGATACTGTGCCAGGGATCGGCCAGTTGTCCCTGGCTGGACTGCCAAAACTGTAGGAATCCCTGATCCTTCAGGGGGGCTGCACCCACAGCGTCTGGACAAGAGTGGTGCCTACATCCACCATCCCAGACAGAGACACACAGCTTCTGGTCCAGAGTGAGGCACCCAGCCTCCAGACCAGAACAGTGCCCCCAGGCGCCAACTCAACTTAGGTGCACATTCTCCAGGTCCAGAGCAGAGCAATCAGCCTTTGGCCCAGAGACTTGCTGAGTGCACCTCCCACTTTCTCAGACAGAACTGTGCGCCCCAGGATAACAGACTGAGTTTTCCTGTTGGGAGAAAACCCCATAGCTAGGGAATCAGCAGTTTCTTCAAGAGGACTGTACATGGAAATTTAGTGAGCAGCAGCACACTAAATTTATAACAAGAAACCCAGCAGTGGGGCAGCTGTCTTGAGAAATTTTATGGGTAAGAGGAGATCCCCCCCTGCCTAACATAGACCACAGCTACTACTCAGGGCTATAAACCTGAGGTGAGCAGTGGCATCTCCGGAGAAACACTGGCCATACAGTGACCATAACCAAAAAGCAGAGAAGGACTCCTTCAGGAAAAATCATCTTCCGGCCAAGGGGATACTCCCTACCTCAGGACTCCAGGAAGCACAGAAACTAACAGCCAAAACCTAAATCAGCCCAATGGGTAGAGGTCAGCGTAAAGGCTCAACCAACAAAAGACAGAGCAATATGGCATCTCCAGAACCCAGCCATCCAGGGGCGAACAGCCCTGGACAATGCAGCATAATAGAAAATCAAGAAGATGACCTTACATCTATGTTGATGAAGAGAATAATAGAGGAAACATATAAAATACGTAAAGAATTAGAGGAAGATAAAACCAAACAGATCATGGCTATCCGTAAAGAAATGGAGGAAGATAAAGACAAGCAAATTAGGGCCATCCGTGAAGAAATACGGGAAGATGCAGCCAAACAGCTTGTGGCCTTCAGAGAAGAAATAATTAAATCACTGAAAGAAATCAAAGAGACAGATTTGAAGGAACTAAAAGAAAAAGAGGAAAATACAATCAGACAGGTGAAGGAAGTAAACAAAACAACTCAAGACCTGAAGAAAGAACTAGAAAAATTAAAGAAAACACAAATGGAGGAAATAATGGAGAGGAAGAATTTAGGGAAGAAAACAGGAACTACAGAGGTAAGCATAACCAACAGAATACAAGAAATGGAAGAAAGAATCTCAGGTGTAGAAGATGCAATGGAAGAAATCGATGTATCTCTCAAAGAAAATGTTAAATCCAAAAAATTCCTGACACAGACCGTCCAAGAAATCCAAGACAATATGAAAAGACAAAACCTAAGAATAATAGGAATAGAGGAAAAAGAAGACTCCCTTCTCCAAGGCCCAGAAAATATTTTCAACAAAATCATTCGAGAACATTTCCCCAAGTTAAAGGAGAAGCCAATAAGGATACATGAGGCCTACAGAACACCCAACAAATTTGACCAGAAAAGAAAATCCTCCCGCCACATAATAATCAAAACAGGAAGTATACAGAACAAAGAAAAAATACTAAAAGCTGCAAGGGAAAAAGGCCAAGTAACATATAATGGCAAACCCATTAGAATCACACCTGACTTTTCAACAGAAACTATGAAAGCCAGAAGGGCCTGGACAGATATCATGCAGACCCTAAGAGAACACAGATGTCAACCCAGGCTACTATACCCTGCAAAACTTTCAGTCCTCATAGACAGGGAAAACAAGATATTCAATGACAAAAACAAATTTCAACAATACCTACACACAAATCCAGCATTACAGAAGACACTGGAAGGGAAAATACAACCCTAGAAAATTAGCTTCTGTCAAGAAAACACAGGAAATAATTAACCTTACTACAGCAAAACAAAAAGCAACCAAGCACACAAACTTATGAACACAGCCAACATCAAAATCAAAGGATCTAACAGCCACTGGTCATTAATCTCTCTCAACATCAATGGACTCAACTCTCCAGTAAAAAGACACAGATTAACAGAATGGATACGTAAACAAAACCCAGCAATCTGTTGCATACAAGAAACACACCTAAGACACAAAGATAGACATTACCTGAGGGTAAAAGGTTGGAAGATGACTTTCCAAGCAAATGGACCCAAGAAACAAGCAGGAGTAGCCATTCTAATATCTGATAAAATAGACTTTCAACCAAAAATAATAAAAAGAGATGAGGAAGGACACTTCATACTCATCAAGGGAAAATTCCACCAGGAAGACATCACAATCCTGAACATCTATGCCCCAAATACAAGAGCACCCACATTTGTAAAAGAAACATTGATAAAATTTAAACCACATATAGATCCCCACACATTAATAGTGGGAGACTTCAACACCCCACTCTCAACAAAGGACAGGTCAACAAAACAGAAATTAAACAAAGAAACAATATCTCTGACAGAGGTCATGAATCAAATGGACCTCACAGATATCTACAGAACTTTACACCCAAACACAAAAGAATTTACCTTCTTCTCAGCACCTCATGGAACCTTCTCCAAAATAGACCATATAGTTGGTCACAAAGCAAGCCTCAACAGATACAAGAAGACTGAAATAATCCCTTGTATCCTGTCTGATCACCATGGAATAAAGCTGGACTTCAACAACAACAGAAATAGCAAAAAGCCTACACACTCATGGAAACTGAACAACTTGTTACTAAATGACAGCTGGGTCAGGGAAGAAATAAAGAAAGAAATTAAAGCCTTTCTAGAACTCAATGAAAATGAAGACACAACATACCCTAACTTGTGGGACACAATGAAAGCAGTGCTAAGAGGAAAGTTCATAGCACTAAGTGCCTTCAAGAAGAAATTCGAGACAGCTCATTCAAGCAACTTAATAGCCCACTTAAAAACCCTAGAAAAAGAAGAAGCAGACACACCAAAAAGGAGTAGACGGCTGGAAATAATCAAACTCAGGGCTGAAATCAATCAATTAGAAACAAATAAAACAATTCAAAGAATCAATGAAACCAAGAGCTGGTTCTTTGAGAAAATCAACAAGATAGACAAACCCTTAGCCAAGCTAACTTAAAGGCAGAGAGACACCACCCAAATCAACAAAATCAGAAATGAAAGGGGGGACATAACTACAGACACTGAGGAAATCCAAACAATCATTAGGACTTACTTCAAAAGTCTATATGCCACAAAATTTGAAAATCTAAATGAAATGGACAATTTTCTTGATCGATTTGACTCACCAAAGCTGAATCAGGACCAGGTAAATCAACTAAATAGTCCTATATCCCCCAAAGAAATAGAAGCAGTCATCAAAAGTCTCCCATCCAAAAAAAGCCCAGGACCAGATGGCTTCAGCGCAGAATTCTACCAGACCTTCAAAGAAGAGCTAACTCCAATTCTCTTCAAACTATTCCACAAAATAGAAACAGAAGGAACATTACCAAATTCATTCTATGAAGCCACAATCACCTTGTTACCTAAACCTCACAAAGACTCAACAAAGAAAGAGAATTTCAGGCCAATCTCCCTTATGAACATTGATGCAAAAATACTTAACAAAATAGTTGCAAACCGGATCCAAGAACACATCAAAGATATTATCCACTATGACCAAGTAGGCTTCATCCCAGGTATGCAGGGGTGGTTCAATATACGGAAATCCATCAATGTGATCCACCATATTAACAAACTGAAAGAAAAAAACCACATGATAATCTCCCTAGATGCTGAAAAAGCATTTGACAAAATCCAACATCCATTCATGTTTAAAGTACTGGAGAGATCAGGGATACAAGGCACATATCTAAACATAGTAAAGGCGATATACAGCAAGCCTATAGCCAACATCAAACTGAATGGAGAGAAACTTAAAGCAATCCCTCTGAAATCAGGGACAAGACAAGGCTGCCCACTGTCTCCATATCTCTTCAACATAGTGCTGGAAGTCCTTGCTAGAGCAATAAGACAGTCAAAGGAGATCAAGGGGATACAGATGGGAAAAGAAGAAGTCAAATTATCACTATTTGCAGATGATATGATAGTATATATGAGTGACCCCAAAAACTCTACCAGGGAACTCCTACAGCTGATAAACACCTTCAGCAAAGTGGCCGGATATAAAATTAACTCAAAAAAATCAGTAGCACTCCTGTATACAAAAGACAAAAGGGCTGAGAAAGAAATTAGAGAAACAACACCATTCACAATAGCCACAAATGACATAAAGTACCTTGGTGTAACCCTAACCAAGCAAGTCAAAGACTTGTATGAAAAAAATTTCAAGTCTCTGAAGAAAGAATTAGAGGAAGATATGAGAAGATGGAAAGATCTCCCATGCTCATGGCTTGGCAGGATTAACATAGTAAAAATGGCCATCTTACCAAAAGCAATCTACAGATTTAATGCAATTCCCATCAAATTGCCAACACAATTCTTTACAGACCTGGAAAGAAAAATTCTCAACTTCGTATGGAATAACAAGAAACCGAGAATTGCTAAAACAATCCTCTACAATAAAAGATCTTCTGGAGGTATTTCCATCCCTGATCTCAAGCTGTACTATGGAGCAACAGTTATAAAAACTGCATGGTACTGGCATAGAAACAGAATGGTGGATCAATGAAATCGAACAGAAGACCCAGAAATAAACCCACACACTTACGGACACCTGATTTTTGACAAAGATCCCAAAACCATAAAATGGAAAAAAGATAGCATCTTTAACAAATGGTGCTGGTCCAACTGGATGTCTACATGTAGAAAAATGCAAATAGATCCATACTTATCACCCTGCACAAAACTGAAGTCCAAGTGGATCAAAGACCTCAACATAAAACCAGACACATTAAATCGGCTAGAAAAAAAAGTGGGGAATACCCTAGAACTCATTGGTACAGGAGAAAACTTCCTGAACAGAACACCAACAGCACAGGCTCTAAGAGCAACAA
>NW_026593286.1:39569185-39634267 GCF_907164565.1 Psammomys obesus | reverse complement strand
GGGGGACATAACTACAGACACTGAGGAAATCCAAACAATCATTAGGACTTACTTCAAAAGTCTATATGCCACAAAATTTGAAAATCTAAATGAAATGGACAATTTTCTTGATCGATTTGACTTACCAAAGATGAATCAGAACCAGGTAACTCAATTAAATTGTCCTATATCCCCCAAAGAAATAGAAGCAGTCATCAAAAGTCTCCCATCCAAAAATATCCCAGGACCAGATGGCTTCAGCGCAGAATTGTACCAAACCTTCAAAGAAGAGCTAACTCCAATTCTCTTCAAACTATTCCACAAAATAGAAACAGAAGGAATATTACCAAACTCATTCTATGAAGCCAAAGTCACCTTGGTACCTAAACCTCACAAAGACTCAACAAAGAAAGAGAATTTTAGGCCAATCTCCCTTATGAACATTGATGCAAAAATACTTAACAAAATACTTGCAAACCAAATACAAGAACACAGCAAAGATATTATCCACTATGACAAAGTAGGCTTCATCCCAAGTATGCAGGGGTGGTTCAATATACTGAAATCCATCAATGTGTTCCACCATATTAACAAACTGAAAGAAAAAAAATCACATGATAATCTCCCTAGATGCTGAAAAAGCATTTGACAAAATCCAACATCCAGTCATGTTTAAAGTACTGGAGAAATCAGGGATACAAGGCACATATCTAAACATAATAAAGGCGATATACAGCAAGCCTATAGCCAACATCAAACTGAATGGAGAGAAACTTAAAGCAATCCCACTGAAATCAGGGACAAGACAAGGCTGCTCACTCTCTCCATATCTCTTCAACATAGTGCTGGAAGTCCTTGCTAGAGCAATAAGACAGTTGAAGGAGATCAAGGGGATACAGATGGGAAAGGAAGAACTCAAATTATCACTAATTGCAGATGATATGATAGTATACATGAGTGACCCCAAAAACTCTACCAGGGAACTCCTACAGCTGATAAACACCTTCAGCAAACTGGCCAGATACAAAATTAACTCAAAAAAAATCAGTAGCACTCCTGTATACATAAGACAAAAGGGCTGAGAAAGAAATTAGAGAAACAACACCATTCACAATAGCCACAAATGACATAAAGTACCTTGATGTAACCCTAACCAAGCAAGTCAAAGACTTGTATGAAAATAATTTCAAGTCACTGAAGAAAGAATTAGAGGAAGATATGAGAAGATGGAAAGATATTCCATGCTCATGGCTTGGCAGGAATAACATAGTAAAAATGACCATCTTACCAAAAGCAATCTACAGATTTAATGCAATTCCCATCAAATTGCCAACACAATTCTTTACAGATCTGGAAAGAAAAATTCTCAACTTCGTATGGAATAACAAGAAACTGAGAATTGCTAAAACATTCCTCTACAATAAAAGATCTTCTGGAGGATCTCCATCCCTGATCTCAAGCAGTACTATAGAGCCATAGTTATAAAAACTGCATGGTACTGGCATAGAAACAGAATGGTGGATCAATGAAATCGAACAGAAGACCCAGAAATAAACCCACACACTTAAGGACACCTGATTTTTGACAAAGATGTCAAAACCATACAATGGAAAAAAGATAGCATCTTCAACAAATGGTGCTGGTCCAACTGGATGTCTACATGTAGAAAAATGCAAATAGATCCATACTTATCACCCTGCACAAAACTGAAGTCCAAGTGGATCAAAGACCTCAACATAAAACCAGACACATTAAATCAGCTAGAAAAAAAAGTGGGGAATACCCTAGAACTCATTGGTACAGGAGAAAACTTCCTGAACAGAACACCAACAGCACAGGCTCTAAGAGCAACAATCAATAAATGGGACCTCATGAAATTGAAAAGCTTCTGTAAAGCAAAGGACACCGTCATCAAAACAAAGCGACTGCCTACAGATTGGGAAAGAATCATCACCAACCCTCTATCTGACAGAGGACTCATATCCAGTATATATAAAGAACTAAACAAGCTGAAAAGCAGCAAACCAAGTAATCCACTTAAAAAATGGGGAACAGAGCTAAACAGAGAATTCTCTGTAGAGGAATATCGAATGGCAGAGAAGCACTTAAAGAAATGCTCAACCTCATTAGCCATTAGGGAAATGCAAATAAAAACAACCCTGAGATTTCACCTTACACCCATCAGAATGGCCAAGATCAAAAACTCAAGAGACAAACCGTGCTGGAGAGGTTGTGGAGAAAGGGGAACCCTTCTCCACTGCTGGTGGGAATGTAAACTTGTACAACCACTCTGGAAATCAATCTGGTGCTTTCTCATACAATTAGGAATAGCACTTCCTCAAGATCCAGCCATACCACTCCTAGGCATATACCCAAAAGAGGCTCAAGTACACAAAAAGGACATTTGTTCAACCATGTTTATAGCAGCTTTATTTGTAAGAGCCAGAAGCTGGAAACAGCCCAGATGCCCCTCAACTGAAGAATGGATGCAGAAACTGTGGTACATCTATACAATGGAGTATTACTCAGCAATGGAAAATAAGGAAATCATGAAATTTGCAGGTAAATGGTGGCCCTGGAAAGGATCATCCTGAGTGAGTTGTCCCAGAAGCATAAAGACACGCATGGGATATACTCACTCATATAAACATACAGCATAGAATAAACCCACTAGAATCTGTACATGTAAACAAACTAAGCAAAAGAGAGGACCCTAACTAAAATGTTCAATCCCCATCCTGAAAGGCAAAGAGGATGGACATCAGAAGAAAAAGAAAATAGGAAACAACCCCGGAATCTGCTACAGAGGGATTCTGAAAGCCAGAAGAAAACAGGAAACAACCTTGGAACCTGCCACAGAGGGCCTCTGAAAGCCTCTGCAGTATAGACTGTCAAAGCAGATGCTGAGCCTGATGGACAACTGATGGGAAGAGTGAATGGAATTTTATGTAAGAAGTGGGAAATAGTAAGAGCTGGAGGGGACGGGAACTCCACAAGGAGAGCAACAGAACAAGATAATTTGAACACAGGGAACTTCCCAGAGACTCATACTCCAACTATTCGTGGAGATAACCTAGAACCCCTGCACAGATGTAGCCCATGGCAGTTCAGTGTCCAAGTGAGTTACATAGTAATGGGAGGAGGGACTGCCTCTGATATAATCTGATTGGCGTGCTCTTTGATCATCTCCCCCTGAGGGGGGAGCAGCCTTACCAGGCCAATGTTTAGGACAATGCAGCCACTTTTGATGAGAACTGATAGACTAAGATCAGAAAGGAGAGGAGAACCTCCCCTATCAGTGGACTTGGGGAGTGGCATGAATGCAGAAAGGGGAGGGAGGGTAGGATCGGGAGGGAAGGAAGGAGGGGCTTATGGGGGGATACAAAATGAATAAAGTGTAATTAATAATAAAACAATAATAATAAAAAAAAATAAATAAGTAAATAAATAAATAATATCCATAAATGATGTCCTGAGTGAGGTATCCAAAAAGCAGAAAGACACACATGGTATATACTCACTTATATAGACATATAAGATAGGATAAATATAATGAAATCTATACACTAAAGAAGATAAACAAGAAAGAGGACTCGGGATAAGATGACCAATCCTCACCTAGAAAGACAAATGGGATGGACATTGGATGTAGGAGAAAGCAAGTAAAAGGACAGGAGCCTACCAGTGAGGGCCTCTGAAAGTCTCTACCTAGCAGTGTATCAAAGCAGATATTAAGACTCATAACCAAACCTTCGACAGAGTGCAGGGAATCATATGAAAGAAGGGGAGTTAGTAAGACCTGGAGAGTAGAAGAGCACCACAAAGACCAAATATATCAGGGCACAGGGGTCTTTCATGAGACTGTTTCTCCAACCAAGGATCATGTATGGATATAACCTACAACCCCTGCTCCCATATGGGTTCTCTAATAAGGGGAACAGGGACTATTCCTGATATGAACTCAACGGCAAGTTCTTCGACCTCCCCCTTCCCTCCAGGGAGGATCAGCCTTGCTAGGCCACAGAAGTAGACATTGCAGCCAGGCCTGAAGAGACTTCATAAGCTAGGGTCAGATGGAAGGGGAGGAGGTCCTCCCCTAGTAGTGGACTTGGAAAGGGGCAAGGAGAAGATGAGGGAGGGACGGTGGGTTTGGGAAGGAAAGAGAGAGGGGACTACGGCTGGGATACAAAGTAAATAACCTGTGATTAATATAAAAATTTAAAAAGTTTGCAAAAAAATGTCCATATGCATTTGGGAAAAACAAAAATAAAAAAATCTTTACTTATTTTATAATACATATGAAAATCAAGTAAAACTGGATTAAAATATCAAACCATAAAACACATAGAGAAAAGAAATAAGAGAAAACTAACTTTTAGTGGTGCTATGGGCAATCATTTCATGGATATCATACCAAAATTTTTAAAAAATGCAGTTGAGACTAAATTAATGAAGAACAAAAATATTTAATGATGAAAGCAAAAAAAAACCATATATAAATTTAAAGAACAAACTAAAATAGGCTAAAGTTATTTTATCTTTTATATCTGATAGGTAATCAGTATCAGAAATATATAAAAAATCTCATCCAACTTAATAACAGCAATAATAACAAAACAAAGCAAGAAAGGCTCTGTTCTATCACTGACTAGCATACAGTATATTTAGGATCATCACATAGAAGATTTGACAGGGAAAGGGAGTTAGCCAAAAGATATCAAAAAGATGAGTAAGAAAAGCTTTACTGTGAATAAAGAGCCAAGAATCTACCACACAGTGTATACAGTCCTAGGAATCAGTTGACAATGTGATGAAGTAGGACATAAAATCCCAAACTATGTAGCAAAGCTGCATGTAAAAAAAAAAAAAAAGGAAGAAACTCCTATACTCCCCAGACCTTTGGAAGGAAGGCTGCAGAATTCAATGAGCCGAGAAGACACTAGCAATATATTTTATTGTTGAAAATGTAAAACTGTACAGGAAAATCTCTTTTATATAAATATCAGTGTAAGCAGATTTTCAGAAGTTAAAGAGCAGCCTTGAAGTTGCACCCATGCTAGCAAGTCGGAGCAAATGATGGGGGCTTTTATAGCATAAGGTTTACCTTGAAAGTTACTGTACTGACTGTGGATGCTTATCACTGCATAGAAACACCATGATTGTAACATGAAGTCAGTAAAATAATGTAATCTCGGTAAATCCCTAGTCTGGGATGTGGCATGCATGTCTATAATACATTTCTTCCTCAGTTCCCTTTTTAAGTAATAATAAAGGTAGATAAAATAGTTATTCTATATCACAATGAGGTATAGCAAATACTTTTTTTTTTTAACAAAATAAAGAAGTGTTACCTTTCTGAATGAGGATTGATCATTTTACCCAGGGTCTTCCTTCTTGCTTAACTTCTTTAGGTGTACAGATTTTAGTATGTTTATCCAATACTATACATCTAATATCCACTTATAAGTGAGTATATACCATGTGTGTCTTTCTGCTTCTGGGATACCTCACTCAGGATGATCTTTTCTAGTTCCCACCATTTGCCTGCAAATTTCATGATTTTAATTGCTGCATAGTATTCCATTGTGTAAATGTACCACAATTTCTGTATCCATTCCTTAACTGAGGGGCATCTAGGTTGTTTCCAGATTCTGGCTATTACAAATAAAGCTGCTACCAACACGGCTGAGCAAATATCCGTGTTGTGTACTTGAGCCTATTTTGGATATATGCTTACCCTGCAGGGTATCAAAGAAGATGCTGGGACTCATAACCAAACTTTGGGCAGAGTGCAGGGCATCTTAAGAAGGGTGAGATGAAAGTCCTGGAGGGGACAGGAGCTCTACAAGGAGAGCAACAGAACCAAGAAATATGCACCCAGTGGTCTTTGCTGAGACTGACACTCCAAACAAGGACCGTGCACGGAGATAACTTAGAACCCCTGCACAGATGTAGCCTATGGCAGCTCAGTCTCCAGGTGGGTTACCTAGTAAGGGGAACAGGGACTGTCTCTGACATGAACTCAGTGGCTGGCTCTTTGATCACTTCCCCCTGAAGGGGGGGGAGGGTGTGTGCAGCCATACCAGGCCACAGAGGAAGACAGTGCAACCAGTCCTGATGAGACCTGTTAAGCTAGGGTCAGAGGGAAGTAGAGGAGGACTTCGCTTATCAGTGGACTTGGGGAGGGGGATGGGAGAAGACTTTAGGAGGGCATGAGGGAGGAGGCTACACCTGGAATACAAAGTGAATAAACTGTAATTAATAAAACATAAAATTTTAAAAAGTGTTTAAAATGTTTTTTTTTTAAGCAAAAGAATAATTATATTTTGGTTTCAGTCAAACATGAAGTCCAATTAAGTAAAAGTCAAAACTATTTATTGGTTTTCTTTAGAAAGCCAAGATTTCTGGATTTCATGTCACACTTGTATAGGAAATAAACTTCTCTTATAGTCAGTGGAAACAAACAAAAGCCTCAACTAAAGCAGTACAGTACCACATTTCACATACTGTCTGCTGTATCCTCAGGAGAGAATTCCTGAGGAAAGTGTTGGCATCACAAATTCAAGCAGGCCAACATGAGGATTGGGCCTATGGTGCAGCTATACTGTTGGGAGACAGGAGAGGAATACATGGGTCCATAGGTTACGGCCACATGTATCACCATTTCTCCTACCTGCCTTTTCTCTTGAAGGTTGAAAAGTCCTCTCACATGTGGGTCAGGAGCTGCATGATAGCCCATGTAGTTCTGTCAGGGGTCATATCTGGAAGGACATTGATATCAGCAGAAGTTTCTTCTAGTGATAATTAAAAGATGAAAGAGGAGCACAGAAGTATTCGAAAGAATGAGTGACACAACTTTGCCATTTCTATGTATTTTCTATTGTATTTTGAGAAATTTCTGCTCAGCCATAGCATCTAGCTGTGAATGTTACATGTAAAGAAAATTAACCCTGATGTAAATTTTATTTCTTCCCAAAATTAATTAGAACTTAACTGGAAAATATTGCTCATTTAAAAAAGATTTCTTTGAACATTATTGTACAAAACATGCAAATAAAGTCACGAATGCATGTAATTATTCATCATATGCTAAATTAGGTTATTGAAATGACAGCAATTTTATATTAAGCTGAAAAACATAACATGAGTACATTAAACTTTTTAACATTGCTAACATTGAGATACATTCCTATATTTTTTAATTTTATTTTTCTTTTTAGTTACATTTTGTTAACTCTGTGTCCCAGCTGTATCCCACTCCATCATTCCCTCCCCAACCCCACATTTCCTCCCTGGTCTCTTCCCTGCCCCTTTCCAAGTCCACTGATAGGGGAGGACCTCCTCCCTTTCGTTTGACCCTGTTTTATAAGGTATCTTCAGGGCTGGCTGTAAAATTCTTTGTGGCCTAACAGGACTGCTCCTCCCCTGGGGGGGGGGGGAGGGTCAAAGAGCCTGCCCTTGAGATCCTGTTAGAAATAGTCCCTGTTCCCCTTACTTTGGAAAACTACTTGGTTACTGAGCTACCACGGGCCACATCCGAGCAGAAGTTCTAGGTTATATCCATAGATGGTCCTTGGTTGAGTGTCAGTCTCAGAAAAG
The DNA here is from genome assembly GCF_907164565.1 of Psammomys obesus. Taxonomy (NCBI): domain Eukaryota; kingdom Metazoa; phylum Chordata; class Mammalia; order Rodentia; family Muridae; genus Psammomys; species Psammomys obesus. The sequence goes on along the minus strand of NW_026593286.1, from coordinate 39,626,689 downwards.
ACCCTGTGCCCGGATATATTTAGTCCTTGTAGAGCTCCTATCCTTTCCTTATCATACTAACTCCCCTTTTTTCATATGATTCCCTGCACTTTGCCGAGGGTTTGGTTTGAAAAATCTGTGTTATCAGTGTCAAAGAGTTTGCTTATCTTAATTCCTTAATATTTAAAACCTTGAGTCTTTCCATTCATTCCCACCAATACAAATTAGTGGTGAACTTCCCTGGGTTCTGCTTTCATTGTCTATAGATAGTTAGTAGATTACAAAATATGTCCACAACAGTTGGAGCAGTGCTATCCACAAATGAAAACATCAGCCAGAACTAGTTTGCAACATTTATCTGCATAGGTATATATGCATTTCCACCTTTATATGTAGAAGAAATATTAAGGTCAATATGAATAAAGTTTTTTTTTCTTTCTTTTAGTGTCTTATTCCTTTCTGTTATTTCTCGTATTTTCTTTGTTTTTAATTAGTGGTTGTAGTTTTGTTATTTTTCTTCATTTTGATTGGATAACTAACTCATACACCTATCCTTGAATAAGCCAGTGTAACTAAGAAAATGCCATGTGCTCATAAGTTGAGACATGGTTTACAATCTCTTTTGTAAAACCTTGAAATACTAATACTTGACTTACCTAAAGTTTCAATTACACACCTACATAAGGGATATGTACATCCACCTCCACAGCTGTAGTATGAATGGCAAAAGGTGGTCTGATGCTTATTAGTCAAGGGGTACCAGAATTATCCCTGCCATCTAAATTATATGTATTTCTATAATAAGAAAGATCCAGGATGAACTATTAATTAAAATTATTTAAGGGGAAATTTAATAAAATATAGGCTCATGTTTGATAATAAATACTTAAGGAAGTGGAGATTATTTCTAGACTGAAAAAAATCTCTTGAGCCAAGATCAAGTCAGTGAATAATAACTTAAATTTTGTATCTGAAATGCAGGGAAGAATGAAACTGCATCTGTCATTTTTAGTATAAAACCTACTAATTTGGCAAGCATTATGGTGATCATGTTACCACATCTATACTTTTCTTATCTTCACCACTGTTTTTCATAGAAATATTGATGCCCATCTTCTGAATCTCCTCTGATCTTGAAAATTGGCTAGATATATATGGCATATAACTTGCCTTCAGTGGAATGTAACTACCTACAACTTGATTTGATGGAAAATTTAGTACCTAGCAGCCAGCTTCCACACCACCATGGGATCACAGTAGAAATGGATACTGTGAGGTCCAATATCTGATGCCAGGAAAGGAGCATGGTCACAGGAGTCAATAAGGAGACTGAGGCATATAATACAGATGTTGCCAGTATGATGCCTGCCATGAAGATAGACTCCAGCTGGAACCCAGGCACACACTAGCACATGTGGGCCAAACACAGATGGGCATAGCTGGTCAAAAAACTGGCAAACAGGGTACATCGAAGTAGGCACACAAGCCTGAAGACACACACACACTCAGGCAGTCTGCTGAAAACAAAGGGTAAGATTAGAATCATTTCTTCTGACCTCAAAGCCTCATTTATACACAATCCACCCAAATGTGTCATTTTTTCCAGAAATAGTTATAGAACAGATTATATCACTGTGTACTTTTGGGTTCTCCAGACATCTTAGGTCAGTCATATTGTGACAATGTATAACTGCTAGATGTCCAGCCTGAACTATCTTGGCTCATTGAAAAATACTGCCGTTGCTGTTCCCCATCTTGCCTTATGCTAGATATTCATGCCAGTACCATATTGTCTAAACATAAGCTAGCAACATACTGTCTTTTTTTCCTATAGATATTTTTATTTTAAACATAAAAAAACAGACAGAATGACATTTCCAGAAGTTATCCCAACAATGTAAATTACTCCATTATCATGATTACAGTATCAGCACCAATCACAGATTGGTTCCATGTTTCATTTATCAGACATCTTCATTGATTAGGTTCACTGTTAACTGTGAGCTAATGTTATGTTTTCATTGCTTTTAATTTAGCTCTTGAAAATAACTTCTCACAAATATGATTGCTGAAACTAAATGTGAACTTTGCTAAATCAATGAATACACATACACCAAAATCTTTAGAAATGAGAGTGCTTTGAGTGATAGCAATTGAAAACAACAAAGTTCCGTTCTTGTTCATTTCATTAAGTCATAACAAAAATTAGGGGATGGATAGAAATAAAGAATTATGAAAAAACTATAGAACTCAGAAAATGGTTAAAATTTTTCTTTGATTTTCATATGTTGAGATGGGTTTTAGTTTTACTAGATTATATGATTTGGATGATTGTAGAACTTTTTTCTTTCTTCAGTTCCTTATGATTAAGAAATGTACTAGCATCTAAATGGAAAAGCATTTTAAAAAGGTGCCTTCTGTCTTGTGATAAGCATGGCTTAAAACATCTCTCCTCATTCTTTTAAGACAGTACTCAGCTCAAACTTCTTTCCCAATAGCTAATCTGAGATACTACTTTGATCTCAGTCATTTCCTATCCAATGTCAGAGGATAATAAATGTAAATGTAACATTTAAACTATCAGTAATTCATTCCGTAAGAGCAGTTCAAAGGGAGTGCCAGCTAAAGCTATTGATTGAGATGTGAAGTTTCTAAGATTCTTCACACATCTTCTTTTTAAAATTCTAGTAGAATTTGTATGGACATAGTCACAAAGCAGATTAATCAAATACAGCCTGTTTAACTACTTACATTTTAATCTGTAACTCACATGCCAGAATCTTATTATCTAGACATTTATTCACTTGTATTCAAAAATTTTGAAAGTGAAAGATTTTTTCTACTAACTACTACAAATAAACAGGCATGCAGGTATCAACACATTGTAACGTCAGGTTTTACTTTTCTGTTAAAAATTCTCATGCATAAGTTTAGCTATCAAAATAATTAAGCTTCATTTAATATATGTGACAAAAGAGGTAATAATATATGGTTTTAATTATAATATTGTAACAATAAGTTTCCTCTACCATGTTAACATCTGTTCAGAAAGATAAATAAAACAATGGGGAGTAAGTTTGCCTCATCCATTACTGACAAGGAAAAGGATGTTTATAGAAACATTTTAATCATTTAAATTGTTGATGTAGTTTGATGGCAAACTGTCTCACTAAAACATATGGTTTTCATTGTCTGACTCATATTTTGCCTTCTCAGTGGGGAATTAACTTCAACTGATATTACCATACTAATAAAAGAGATTTATTGATGCTCATTTCTCAATAAACAGATGTTGACTTCTACAGAGGTCAAAGTAAAACATACCTGTGAAGAAAATTACAAAAATTTCTGCTAAGGGCTATCAATTATTCAACAATTAACACAATTCAGAATAGCTGTTTCATTGGAATAATTCTTACTACATATAGATATATGGGGGAAATTATCTCAATATCCTTTTTGACTGTAGTCATCATTTATGTCTAATCATTAATTTACTTAGTTGCTTGAAAATACTATGTGCACAGTATCATAATCCTTATTTCTAAGGCCTTAGACATGACCTGATAGAAGGGGAGGAAGTCCTCCCCTATCAGGGGCCTATGGAAGAAGCATATGGGGAGAAGAGGGAGCGTGGTTGACACTGGGAGGAAACAAGGGAGGAGACTGCAGTGCATATACAAAGTGAATAAATTGTAATAAATAAATTAAATTAAAAATTAAACACACACACACACGCTTATGAACTGAGTTTATACGCAGAGGCAGCCATAACTGAAGTCATGATGTAAGTCCTGCCATGGCTGGTGCTTTTACAGTTTCCTTGTGAATCCACAAGAAGGATGGTGACATGTATAGAAAGTAGTATAGAGAATGGTGAGGTCTGGCAAAGCATGGTGACCAGGGTGTGTGGAGTGAGCCTTCTTCATAGTGAGATGTCCTGCCTGTCTGATGAGGACAATTGACTCAATGTAGTTGGCACATGTTCAATGGTAACACATCTTGCTTTCCTCCCTTTGGTCTGTCTGTCACATATCATCCTGGAAAAAGATAAAATTTACCAGTTGTAGAAGAAGTTGTTCCTTGTCAGGAGCCTCATTCTGGAAGCATACTAGATTCTCATAGACTCCCATACTGGTCAGATTGTCTTCATGTGGGAAAAATAGCTTAAAATGTTCAAATTGTTCTCCTGTTTTATAAATTTTCAAGGTGTGTATGTTGTGCGTAGCATCTCTTTTCACTGTAAATGACTGTAAAGAAATTATAAATCACTTATAAAAAAAAAAAAACCCTAATGCAAAATGAGCATATTCCTTTCCTTGAGCATAATCACCCAGATGGGATACAAGCTTGTTGTGAGAAGGCAATCACACTTGCCTTTGCCTGAACCAAAATGAGTGTCTTTTCATCATCAAAAGCATTCATGAAATCTTCATGCCTATAACTTTGGGCAAGCTGCTGAGCAAAGTGATTCAATATAAAAACTGCTCTCAGCTAGAAGTAGGCTAACTGTGAATCAGTGTCACCTCTGAGCTATGCTGGTCGCCACACAGAAACCAGATTTGAAGAGAGAAATGTTTAAAATAGTATTCCTGAGATAAGATCAAATCCCTAAGAAACTGCCAGGATGACGGATACATAGCAAAGATAGTGCAGAAAGTAGCACCAAGATGAACTTCGAAAGCACAATGGTTGGTTGTTGGAAAGCATGAACAGAGTTGAATCTTCAACCTGCCATTGTCTAAAGAAAAAAAAAAAAGTCAAGATGTACTTGTACACTCTAACGTACAAATCTGGAGTATAAACAAAACCCAGGTTAACACAGATGATGCAGGGAAACTGATGCATGCAGAAAACTAGAGAGAGAAGGAGGACTTCAATGTATGGGTTTTAGAAAGATTTATACATATTCAAGTTGAACCTATTTTGAATTGTATTTGGAGTAATGGCCCCACTTAATAGAAGGAACCCCTTCTCAAATCGAAACATTTGGAACCATTCTTGTAAATAACCCTAGTTCACAGTCACAGAATTTCTGTTTTATTATTATTATTTTGTTATTAAATGTATTCTTTGAGAAATTTCGGCATGCACATAATGAATTCTGATACTCTCATCTCCCATTCTTTCATATCTTCCTCCCACACCTGTCAAACGCTTACCTTTTTTGACATCCAACTTCTTTCTATTTCTCACTTTGTTCTGACAAAATTCTGTTTCAAACCAGGACCATTTCTTGGTTAAGCAATACAGTATTTTCCCAAATAATTTCACTGAGTTTCTAGACAGTTTTCCTATCCCTTGTCTTTACAAGGTAAGACTATACATTAAAATTATATATTCCCATGTGTGATTTTGTGTGATATATATTCCCATTTTGTGATTGGGATATCCCTCATGATCAAACACTTGAACGTATTATCATCTCTTTTTATTTTTATTTTTAATTAATTTTAATTAAATTTTTATTTTTAATTTTATTTTTAATTAATGTGTTTATTCACTTTAGATCCTGATTACAGAGCATCTCTTCTCCTCCCAGTACCCTCCTTATACACTCTTCCTTCATTCTCCCCTTCCCTTCTCAGAAAACAGGGAGCTCTCCCAAGGGTGCCAATCTGCCCTGACACATTAAGTCACTACAGGACCAGGCACGTCTTCTGACCCTGAGGCCAGACAAGGCAGCCCAGTTAGAGGAATGAGATCCAAAGAGAAACACTGATCCAGTTGTTGGGGTATCCACATAATGACCAAGCTGCACATCTGCTGTGTATGTGCCGGAAGCTAGGAACTCCTGGGGCCTAAGTGTTTAGGCTCTGTGAGCCTCTGTAGGTCTTCTTGTGGAGCTCCTGATACCTCCAGTTCCCTCAATCGTTCCTCCAACAGTTCTATAGGACTCCTTGGACTCTGTCTAATGTTGGGCTCTGTGTTTCTGCATGTTTCCAGCTGCTGGGTGAAGGCTCTCAGAGCAATTATGCTAGGCCCCTGTCTATAAGCATAGTAGAGTAGTATTAATAGTTTCAGAGACTGGGTCTCTCCTAAGAGATGGATCTTTGGTTAAACATTCACTTAATCTTTGCTCCTTCTTTGTCCTTATACATCTTGTAGGGTAGACCAATCTTCGGGCTCAGGTTTTATAAATGAGTTGGTTTCATTATGCCTCCGCTGGAAGCCTTGCTTGGCTACAGGAGGTGGCTGCTTCAGGCTCCATATCCCCATCTGATAGGATCGTCAGTTAGAGTGACCTCCATAGACTTGCTGGGGCTTCCTCTATCCCAGATTTCTGACACTTCCCAGAGATGGGTCCCACCTCCCATTTCCATTCTTTCACCCAGCCCTATCTCCCATGCTCTCTCTAATCCTAATCCACCACTGCTCCTTTGCTCTTCTCCTTTCCTACATAGTTCCCTCTATTCATCCAGCTCCAATGCCTATTTTATTTTCCTTTCTGAGTGAAATTCAAGCATCCTCCCTTTGGCTCTGCCTAGCTTAGCTTCTTTGGGTCTTTAGACTCTAGCATTATTTCCTCTATTTTATGACTAATACCCACTTAAAAGTGAGTATATACCAAGTACGTCTTTCTGGGTCTGGATTAGCTCACTCAAGATAATCTTTTTCTAATTCTACCCAATTCCCTGCAAAGTTTATGATGTTCTTGTTTTTAATAGTTGAGTAATATTCCACTGTATAAATGTACTACAGTTCCTTCATCCATTTTTCAGTTGAGGGATGCCTAGGTTGTTTCCAGTCTCTGGCTATTATGAATAAAACTCTTATGAACACAGTTGCATAAGCATCCTTGTGGTATGGTAATATATCTTTTTTGTATATGCCCAGGAATGGTATGGCTGGGTCTTGAGGTAGAGCTATTCACAATTTTTTGAGAAACTGCCAGAATAATTTCTAAAGTAGTTGTATAAATTTGTGCTTTTACCAGAAATGAAGGAGTGTTCCCCTTTCTCCACAACCTCATCAGCTTTCAATTGAGTTTTTAATTTTATTTATTTATGTTTTGGTTTGCTTGTTTGTTTTTGTTTATTTGGTTTGTAATATTTTAGTTTGTTTTTAAAAATTAATTAATTTATTTATTAACTTTACATAGTGGTAGTAGGTCCTCCCTCCTCTCCTCTCTTACTCATCCTCCCTCCTACTTCCCCCTATATCCCTTCCCCTACTTCTCAGATAAGGGGAGTATCTCCCTACCTACTCAGACTAGCGCATCAAGTAGCATCAGGATTTAACACATCTTCTACTGAGGTCTGGTGCCCTGCCTGGGGGAAGTGATTAAAGAGTGGACAACATAGTCCATGTCAGAGACAACCTCTTCTTTCTAGGGGACTCACATGTTGACCAAGCTACCCATCATTTACATATGTGTAAGGGACCTAGGTAGAGTCCATGCCTGGTCCTTGGTTAGTGTTCCAAAAGCCCCCCTATGCCCAGGTAAGTTGGCTGTGTTGATTTTCCCATGGTATTCCTGTTCCCTCTAAGTCCTTCTATTCTTCCCCCATTCTTCCAGAAGACTCCCTGCTCAATCAATATTCAATGCTTGGCTGTGAATCTCAACATCTGTTTTGATCAGGGGTAGGTAGAGCCTCTCAGAGGGCAGCTTTGTTAGTCACCTATAGGCAAGTATAAACAGATTAACATTAATAGTGTCAATGGTTAGCTCTCTCTCATGGAGTGGGTCTCAGGTTGAGTCAGGCATTGGTTCCCTCAATCTCTGCTATATCTTTTTTTAATTAAATTTTTACTTTTTATATTACAGTTTATTCACTTTGTATCACAGCTGTAGCCCACTCTCCTATTTCCTTCCCAATCTCACACTCCCTACATCATTTTCTCCCATGCCCTTTCCCAAGTCGACAGATAGGGAAGATCCTTCTTCCCTTCCATCTGACCCTAGCCTATCAAGTATCATCAAGACTGGCCACAGTGTCCTCCTCTGTGGCCTGACAAGGCTGCCCCCCCCAGAGGGTGGTGATCAAAAAGCCAACCACTTTGTTCATGTCAGAGACAGTCCCTGTTCCCCTTACTAGGGAATTCCACTTGGATACTGAGCTGCCATGGGCTATATCTGTGCAGGGATTCACATTATAGCCATGAATGGTCCTTGGTTGGAGTATCAGTTTCAGTAAAGACCTGTGTGTCCAGACATTTTGGTTCTGTTGCTCTCCTTGTGGAGCTCCTGTGCTATCAAGTTGTTTCTATCTCCTCCTTCTTTCATAAGATTCCTTGCATTCTCCCCAAAGTTTGCTTAAGAGTCTCAGCATCTGCTTTGATACACTGCTGGGTAGAGTCTTTCAGAAACACTTAAAGAAATGCTCGACATCTTTAGTCATCAGGAAAATGCAAATCAAAACTACCTTACACCCATCAGAATGGCTATGATCAAAAACTAGAGTGACAATATATGCTGGAGAGGATGTGGGGAAAGGGGAACCCTCCTCCACTGCTGGTGGAAATATAAACTTGTGCAACCATTTTAAAAATCAATCTGATGCATTCTCAGACAATTAGGAATAGCACTTCCTCAAGATCAGGTATACCACTCCTAGGCATATATCCAAAATATGCTCAAGAACACAATAAGAACATTTGTTCAATCATGTTCATATCAGCTTTATTCATAACAGCCAGAACCTGGCAACCCAGATGTCTGTCAGTTGAGGAATAGATACAGAAACTGTGATACATTTAAACAATGGAATATTACTCAGCAATTAAAAACAAGGAAATCATGAAATTTACAGGCCAATGGTGAGATCTAGAAAAGATCATCCTGAGTGAGGTATCCCAGAACCAGAAAGAAACATATGGTCTCTGCAATATTTTTATCCCTGAACATCTTGTAGGCAGAGTATATTCGGGGTTGAAGTTTTTGTGGGTAGTTTGGTGTTCTTCTACCCCAAAGAGCCCTACCTAGTTGGAGGGTTGCCTTTTCAGTCCCTGTGACCTCTGATACTAAGAGTCTCAGCTAAATTTACCCAGATAGCCTCCCAGGAGCCTAACCTGTGGTAGGTATCCAGCTTGACTCAGAGATGTCCCCGCCCATGGTTTCTCATCTCTTTTGAAAGCCCTCTGCCCACCTGCCCCCTAACTCTAGTCTGTTCTACACCCTTATTTCTCTTCATTCTTAAACCCTGTTTACTCCCTTCAACTGATTTTGCTATCTATTCTATTTTCACTTCTGAGTGATATTTAAGAATCCTCTCTTGGGTCCTCCTTGCACTTTTATTTGGCTCTATGATTTGTATTATTTGTATATATCCTGTACTATATGGCTAATATCCACTTATAAGTGAGTACATGCCATGTGTGTTTTCTGAGTCTGGGTTACATCACTTAGGATGATCTTTTCTAGCTCCATCCATTTGCCTGAAAATTTCATGATTTCCTTGCCTTTAAAAACTGAGTAGTACTCCATTGTGTAAATGTACCACAATTTCTTTATCCATTCTTCAGCTGAAGGACATCTGGATAGTTTCCTGTCTTCGGATAATACTAATAAAGGTGTAATGAACGTAGTTGTTTTTGGTCATAGCCCTCTGGCACATGGACTCTCAGGGTCATTTTGATTTATGTTTCTCTGATGACTAAGGACAGTGAACATTCCTTTAAGTGTTTCTCAGTAATTCAAGAGTCCTCTGTTGAGGTTCTTTGTTTAGCTCTGTATGATATTTTTTTTGGGGGGGGGTTACTTGGTTTGTTGTTGTCTAATATCTTAAGTTCTTTATATATTTTTGATGTTAACCCTCTCTCATAGGTAGGGTTGGTGAAGATGTTTTTCCACACTATTGGCTGCTGTTCTGTCCTATGGAGGGTGCCCTTTGCTTTACAGAAGCTTTTCAGTTTTGTGAAGTCCCCTTTACTAATTGCTGATCCTAGTGCCTTAGTTGTTGGTGTTATGTTCAGGATGTTGTCTCCTGTATCAGTGAGTGCAAGGATATTCCCAAATTCCTCTTGTATTAGAGTTAGTTTTATGTTGAGTTCTTTGATCCACTTGTACTTTACTTTTGTGCAGAGTGATAAATATGGTTCCATTTACATTTTTCTATGTGTAGACATCCAGTTAGATTAGCATCATTTGTTGAATATGCTTTATTTTTTCCATTGTGTAGTTTTGGCTTCTTTGTCAAAAATCAAATGTCGATAGGTGTGTGGGTTTATTTCTGGGTCTTTGATTCAATTCCATTGATCACTCTGTCGGTGTCTATGGCAATACCATGCAGTCTTTATTACTATTGCTCTGTTGTATAGCTTCAAGTCAGGGATGGAAATAACTCCAAAAGTTCTTTTTTTGTACAGGATTGTTTAGCTCTTATGATATTTGATTTTTTTTGTTTTTTCATGTGAACTTGAGAATTGTTCTTTCAAGGTCTGTGAAAAATTGGTTGACATATATATATATATATATATATATATATATATATATATATATATATATGTATATATATATACACACATATATATATATATAATCTACAGATTCAATGCAATTCCTATATATATGGGAATTGCATTGAATCTGTAGATTACTTTTGGTAAGATCACCATTTTTACTATGTTAATTTTACTGATCCATGAGCATGGGAGATCGTTCCATCTTCTGATATCTTCTTCAACTTCTTTCTTCAGAGACTTGATGTTCTCATATATACCTTAGAGTTACACAAAGATATTTTATTTATCTGTGGCTATTGTGAAGGGTGTTGTTTCCCTAATTTCTTGCTCAGCCCATTTACTGTTTTTATAGTAAATGGAGGGCTTGTTGTTTAAAAAAAAAAAAAAAAAAAAACAATATCCCAACTATTTGGTTTTAACATTGAAGATTCAGGAGCCAGATGCTGGGGTGAAAAACTGCTAGATCAGAAAGGCAGAGAAAGTACCTAGTTAACCTTCCTACTCAGCTAATGTCTCAAAAGGAAAAGTTCAACAGTCCAAAGCTAAAAGCTTGCTGGCTTAGCTGATGGCCCAGGAGGAAAAGCTTTGCTATCTCACTCAAAAGCCCAGAAGAAAAAATCAAAAGGCTAAAAACCAGAGAACCTAAGAGCTGTAGTGCTAAAGAACCAAAAAGCAAGGTGCTCAGATCACAAAAGGTAAAGAGCTAAAATGCCCTTCTTCTCCAAGCTGTTTTAAATACCCTTCAACTCAAAGTTCCTTCTTTCTGTTAATCTCTGTCAGCTGGTTACTTGCTCCACCTGACCTAGAGTTAACTTTATTAAATCCTGGAGGTATTAAAGGTGTGTGCTAGGTCTGAGCCATACCATAATCTCCTGTTTACAATAAACAACAAATTCTTGGATTAAATGTGTGTGTTAGAGCTGAACCACACGAAACAGTAAACAGAATTTTACATTTCACAGTCTCAGCAATCACAATGGGATCAAATATCTTTGCAACAAGGGCTACTGATTTTTTGAGGTAATTTTGTATGCAGACACTTGACAGAAGAATTTCACCATCTGTTGGAGTTTTCTAGTATATTTCTTTTGGGGGGGGGTCACTTATGTATATTATCATATCATCTGTGAATAGTGATACTTTGATTTCTTCCTTTCCAATCTGTATCTTTTTGATCTCTAATAGTTGTCTTAGTGGTCTAATTAGGACTTCAAATAGTATATTAAAGAGATATAGAGAGAGTGGGCAAAATTTTCTTGTCCCAAAGATTAGTGGAGTTGCTTTAAGTTTTTTTTTTTTTATTTCATTTAATTGAATGTTTGCTATATGGTTGCTGTATATTGCCTTTATTGTGTTTAGGTATGTGCCTTATATACCTGATTTCTCTAAGACTTTTAACATGAAGGGGTGTTGGATTTTGTCAAAGGTTTTTTAAGTATCTAATGAGATGATCATGTGTTTATTTTCCCCTTGTGACATATTTATATGGAGGATTATGTTGATGGATTTTGTATATTGAAACATCCCTTCACCTCTGGGATGAAGCTTACTAGATCTTGGTGGATGATAATTTTGATTTTGATTGGATTTGGTTTGTAAGTATTTTATTGAATATTTTAACATCAATTTTTATAAAGGAAACTGGTCACAATTATTATTTTTTCTTCTTTTGGGTTTTTGTGTGGTTTGGGTATCAGGGTGACTGTGGCTTTACAGAATGAGTTTGGCAATGTTTCTTCTGTTTCTAGTTCATGTAATAGTTTAAATATTGGTATATTTTTACCAGACCTTCTTTAAAGGTCTGGTAGAATTCTGAGCTGAAACCATCTAGCCCTGGCCTTTTCTTGGTTGGGAGACTTTTAATGACTACTTCTTTTTCTTTAGGGGTTATAGAACTGTTTAATTTATTTACCTGATCTTGATTTAATTTTGGTAATTGTAAGCATGAAAATCAACCAATCCATTTAGATTTTCCAATTTTGTGGAGTATAGGCTTTTGAAGTAAGACTTAATGATTCTTCTGATTTTCTAAGTGTCTATTGTAATTTCCCCCTTTTAATATTGATTTTTGTTAACATGGATATTGTCTCTCTGCCTTTTATTTAGTTTGGTTAAGGGTTTATCTAACTTGTTGATTTTTTTCAAAAACCAGCTCTTGGTTTTGTTGACTCTTTGCATTTTTCTCTTTGATTCTACTTTATTGATTTCAGCTCTGAGTGTGATTATTTCCTGCCACTTACTTATTTTTGGTGTGTTTGCTTCTTTTATTGTCTAAAGCTTTCAGGTGAGCTGATAAATTGCTAGTATAAGATCTCTCCAATTTCTTTACGAAAGCACTTACTGCTAGAAACTTTCCTCTTACTAATGCTTTCATTGTGCCCCATAAGTTTGGGTATGTTGTGCCTTTAATTTCATTGAATTTTTAGAAAGTCTTTAATTTCTTTATTTTTTCTCTGACTCAATGGTCATTATGTTGAGAGTTGTTTAGTTTCTATGAAATTGTAGTAATTCTGTTGTTTCTGCTGTTGTTGAAATCTAGCATCAATCTTTGGTAATCTGACAAGATATAAGAGGTTATTGCAATTTTCTTGTATCTGTTGAGGCTTGCTTTGTGACTTTTGCAGAAGGTTCTATGAGGTGCTCTGAAGGAGGTATATTCACTTGTGCTTTGGGTGAAAAGTTTTGTAGATCTCATATAATTTTGATTCATGACATCCATTAGGTTCATTATTTCTCTGTTTAGTTTCTGTTTCCATGACCTGTGCAGTGATGAGAATGGGGTGTTTAAATACCCCATTTATTAATGTTATTGGGTTTGATGTGGGATTAAAGCTTAGCAGTATCATTTTAATTTATTTATTTATTTAAAAATGTGGGTGCCCTTATAGTTAGGGCATAAATGTTCAGAACTGAGATGCCTTCTTGGTGGATTTTTTCTTTAATGAGTATGAAGTGTCATTTCCCATTTCTTCTGATTAATTTTGGTTGAAAGTCCATTTTATTAAATATTAGAATTGCTATTCCAGCTTGCTTCTTGGGACTATTTGCTTCGTAATCCTTTCCCAGTCCTTTAGTCTCATGTAATGTCTATCTTTGTTGTTGAGATGTGTTTCTTGTATGCAGCAGAATGGTGGACCCTGATATCACATCCATTCTGATAGCCTCTGCTTTGTTTGTGGAATTGAGTCCATGTATGTTGAAAGATATTAATAACCAATGATGATTAGTTTCTATTATTTTGATGGTGCTGGTAATGTGTTTGTGTGTGTGTGTGTGTGTGTGTGTGTGTGTGTGTGTGAGTGAGTGCTTATCATCTTTTGTTTTTGCTGCAGTGAAGTTATTTACTTGTTAATATTTTCTTGGGTGTAGTTAACCTCCATAGGTTCGAGATTTCCTTTTATAGGGCTGGATTTGTATATAGATATTGTTAAATTTGATTTTGTCATGGAATATCTTGATTTTTCCATCTATGGTGGCTGAAAGTTTTGCTAGGTATAATATTCTGGGCTGACATTGGTGGTCTTTTAGGGTCTGCCAGCTGTCTGTGCAGGCCCTTCTGGTTTTTAGAGTCTTTCCTGAGAGTTCAGGTATAATTCTGCCTTTATATGCTACTTGACTTTTTTTTTTTCCTGGGAGCGTTTAATGTTCTTTCTTTTATTCTGTACATTTAGCACTTTGGTTATTATTTTGCAGAAGGAATACCTTTTATGGTCCAATCTATTTGGTGTTTTGTAAGCTTCTTGTATATTTATAGGCACTTATTTCTTTAGGATGGGAAATTTACTTCTATGATTTGCTGAAAACATTTTATGGACCTTGAAGCCAAGAGTCTTCTTTTTCTTCTGTTTCTATTATTTTTAGGTTTTGTTTTTTTAATTATTTTTTTATTTTTTATTAATTACAATTTATTCATTTTTTTATCCCAGCTAGGTTTTGTCTTTTAATAGTGTACTTGATTTCTTGATTGTTTTGTGTCAGGAACTTTATCGTTTTAACATTTTCTTTGACCAACGTATCAGTTTCCTCAATTGTATCTTCTACATCCAAGATTCTCTCCTCCATCACTTGTATTCTGTTGTTGATACTTACATCTGTAGCTCCTGTTCTCTTTCCTAATTTCCCACCTCCAGGATTTCCTCAGTTTGTGTTTTCTTTATTGTTTCTATATCCATTTGCATGTACTGAAATATTTTATGAATTTTCCTCACCTGTTTGATTATATTTTCCAGTATTTCTTTAAAGATTTATTTGTTTCTTCTTTAAAGAAACACCTTTATTATCATCTTAAGAATAATTTTAAGGTCAATTTCTTTTGTTTCAACTGTGTTAGATATACAGGGTTTTTTGTAGTAGGATAGCTGGGATCTAGTGTTCTCATATTGCCCTGGTTCTTGTTGATTGTTTTTTATGCTGGTCCTTAGCCATCTGGTTATCTCTTGTGTTGGCGGGGTTTTTCTGATGCATGCAGTACTCCTCAGAAAGGCAGGTATAGCCATGGGCCAGAATCTGAGTATTCCTGGGGTTCAACATCTCTTCTTAGTAAGGCAGGTAAGGCCACAGGCCCAAGTTCCAAAATGGGTATTCTTGAGGCCCTGGCTAGTCTTCTGCAATGCAGATATAGCTGGGGGCTGTATGGTGGATGATCTAAGGATTCAGGAGTCCTCCTTAGAAAGGCAGGTAGAGCTGGAGACTGGAGTCTGGAATGTAGGGAATAACCCGTTGCTCTTCTTTGCTGGATGTGTCCTGTGTAGATCACTGGGGAAGGGAATTGGTGTATGTGTGTGTGTGGGGTGTAACCTGCATGATTCTGGAGTCTGATTTGGAAGATCTCCTCAAGAAGGAAGGTGTGGCAGTGGACCACATGCTGGAACAGGTGTCCCTGGTCTCTGGCAATACTCCAGGATGATCCTGGGGTCCATTCTGGCAGGTCTTCACAGGAAGATTCCATTGTTGCCTTTTAATAGTAACATCTAAACCTATGAGATTTTGCCTGTCTCCTTTTTATCTTACTCATCATTTCCTTAGTACATCCAAAATTGCACCTGTCTCAGGAGTTTTACATATGTGCTTAGTGTGTGGCATCAGTTATCTTTTTACTGCCTGGTTTATGTCTTCCCTTTTTCCATTTATTTTACTCCTCGCTTACCAACATCATCATTTTCTTTCTTTCTTTTTTTATAATTTTTTAAATATTTTTTAATTTTATTTTTCCTATTAGTTACATTTTGTTAACTCTGTATCCCAGCTGTATCCTGCTCCCTCATTCCCTCCCCAATTCCACCTTCCCTTCCTCATCTCCTCCCTGCCCCTTTCCAAGTCCACTGATAGCAGAGGACCTCCTCCCCTTTCATATGGCTCTGTTTTGTCAGGTATCATCAGCATTGGCTGCAAAGTCCTCCTCTGTGGCATAACAGTACAGTTCCTCCTTTGGGAGGTGGGGAGGTCAAAAAGCCTGCCATTGAGTTCCTGTTAGAAATAGTCCTTGTTCCTCTTACTATAGGAAACAAATTGGTTACTGAGCTATCACGGGTCACATCCGAGCAGAGGTTCTAGGTTATATCCACTCATGGTCTTTGGTTGAGTGTCCATCTCAGAAAAGACCCTGTGCCCAGATATGTTTGGTCCTTGTGGAGCTCCTATCCTATCCACATCAAACTCCCCTTCTTTCATATAATTCCCTGTACTCTGCCAAAGGTTTGGTTATGAGTCTTAATATCTACTTTGAAACACTGCTAGGTAGAGTCTTTCAGATGCCTTCTGCAGTAGACTCCTGTCATACGTTCAATGCATATCCCATTTGTCTTTCTAAATGAGGATTGATCATCATATCTCGTGTCTGCTTTCTTGATTATCTTCTTTAGGTGTAAAGATTTCATTATGTTTATCATATCTTGTAGGTCTATATAAGCGAGTATACTCCATGTTTGTCTTTCTCCTTCTGGGATACTTCACTCAGAATGATCGTTTCTAGATACCACCATTTGCCTGCAAATTTTATGATTTCCTCCTTTTTTGATTGCTGAGTAGTATTCCATTGTTTAAAAATACCACCATTTCTGTATCCATTCCTCCGTTGATGGACATCTGGTTTGTTTCCAGGTTCTGGCTATTACAATTAAACCTGCTAAAAACATGGTTGATCAAATGTCCTTGTTGTGTACTTGAGTAAATTTTGGGTATATACTTAGCAGTGGTATAGCTGGGTCTTGAGGAAGCACTATTCCTAATTGTCTGAGAAAGCACCAGATTGACTTCCAAAGTGGTTGTACCAGTATACATTCCCACAAACAATGGAGGTGGGTTCCCTTTTCTCTACAACCTCTCCAGCATGAGCTGTCACTTGAGTTTTTCATCTTGGCCATTCTGATGCATGTAAGGTGAAATCTTAGGGTGGTCTTGATTTGCATTTCCCTAATGGCTAATAAGGTTGAGCAATTCTTTAAGTGTTTCTCTGCCATTTGATATACCTCTGTCGAGAATTCTCTGTTTAGCTCTGTTCCCCATTTTTTAATTGGATTACTTGGTTTGTTGCTTTTCAACTTCTTTAGTTCTTTATATATACTGGGTATTAGCCCTCTGTCAGATAAAGGGTTGGTGAAGATTTTTTCCCAATCTGTAGGCAGTCGTTTTGTTTTGATGATGGTGTCCTTTGCTTTACAGAAGCTTTTCAGTTTCATGAGGTCCCATTTATTGATTGTTGCTCTTAGAGCCTGTGCTGTTGGAGTTCTGTTCAGGAAGTTGTCTCCTGTACCAATGAGTTCTAGGCTGTTCCCCACTTTTTCTTTTAACCGATTTAGCGTATTTGATTTTATGTTGAGGTCTTTGATCCACTTAGACTTTAGTTTTGTGCAGGGTGATGAATGTGGATGTATTTTCATTTTTCTGCATGTAGACATCCAGTTGGACCAGCACCATCTCTTGAAGATGCTATCTTTTTTCCATTGAATGGTTTTGGCTTCTTTGTTAAAAATCAACTATTCACAGGTGTGTGGGTTTATTTCTGGGTCTTCTGTTCAGTACAATTGATCCTCCTTTCTGTTTCTATGCCAATACCATGCAGTTTTTATTATTATTGCTCTGTAGTACAGCTTGAGATCGGGGATGGAGATACCTCCAGATGATCTGTTGTTGTACAGGACTGTTTTGGAGATTCTGGGTTCTTTGTTTCTCCGTTGAAGCTGAGAATTATTTTTCAAGGTCTGAAAAAAATTGAGTTGGTATTTTGATGGGAATTGCATTGAATCTGTAGATTGCTATTGGCAGGATGGCCATTTTCACAATGTTAATCCTACCAATCCATGAGCATGGGAGATCTTTCCATCTTCTGAGATCTTCTTTCAATTTCTTTCTTCAGAGACTTGAAGTTTTTCTCAAACAGGTCTTTCACTTGTTTGGTTAATGTCACCCCTGGGTACTTTATGTTATTAGTGGCTATTTTGAAGGGTGTTGTTTCCCTAATTTCTTTCTCAGGCCTTTTGTCTTTGGTATACAGGAGGGCTTCTGATTTTTTGAGTTGATTTTTTATCCAGCCACTTTGCTGAAAGTGTTTATCAGCTGAAGGAGTTCTCTGGTTGAATTTTGGGGTCACTCATGTATACTATCATATCATCTGTGAATAGTGACACTTTGACCTCTTCCTTTCTGATTTGTATCCCCTTGATCTCCTTTAGTTGTCTTATTGCT
This sequence comes from Psammomys obesus, assembly GCF_907164565.1. Lineage (NCBI taxonomy): Eukaryota > Metazoa > Chordata > Mammalia > Rodentia > Muridae > Psammomys > Psammomys obesus. The sequence continues at coordinate 39,608,623 of NW_026593286.1, read as the reverse complement.
CTGGCTAGGACTTCACAAGTACTATGTTGAAGAGATATGGAGAGAGTGGGCAGCCTTGTGTTGTCCCTGATATCAGTGGGATTGATTTAAGTTTCTCTCCATTGAGTTTGATGTTGTCTGTAAGCATGCTGTATATTGGCTTTACTATGTTTAGGTATGTGTCTTGTATCCCTGATCTCTCCAAGTCTTTAAACGTGAATTGGTGTTAGACTTTGTCAAATGCTTTTTCAGCATCTAAGGAGATGATCATGTGTTTTTTCTCCTTCAGTTTGTTTATGTGGTGGATTACATTAATGGATTTCCATATGTTGAACCACCCTTGCATGCCTGGGATGAAGCCTACTTGGTCATGGTGAATAATATCTTTGATGTGTTCTTGGATTTGGTTTGCGAGTATTTTATTGAGTATTTTTGCATCTATGTTCATAAGAGAGATAGGTCTAAAGTTCTCTTGGTTCTTTGTGTGGTTTAGATATCAAGATGACTGTTGCTTCATAGAATGAGTTTGGTAATGTTCCTTCTGTTTCTATTGTGTGGAATAGATTGAGGAGAATTGGTATTAGCACTTCTTTGAAGGTCTGGTAGAATTCTGCGCTGAAACCATCTGGCCCAGGGCTTTTTTTCGAGGGGAGACTGTTAATGATTGCTTCAATTTCCTTGGGGGATATAGGGGCTATTCAGTCTTTCTGCCTGATCTTGACTTAAAGTTGGTAGATGGAATCTATGAAGAAAATTGTCCATTTCCTTTAGATTTTTTAAATTTTGTGGCGTATAGGCTTTTGTAGTATGACCTAATGATTGTTTGGATTTCCTCAGTGTCTGTAGTTATGTCTCCCTTTTCATTTCTGATTTTGCTGATTTGGGTAGATTCTCTCTGCTTTTTAGTTAGCTTAACTAAGGGTTTGTCTATATTGTTGATTTTCTCAAAGAACCAGCTTTTTGTTTCATTGATTCTTTGAATAGTTTTATTTGTTTCCAATTGATTGATTTCAGCCCTGAGTTTGATTATTTCCAGCTGTCTGCTCCTCTTGGGTGTATCTGTTTCTTTTTTATCTAGGGTTTTCAGTTGGGCCATTAAGTTACTTGTATGTGATGTTACAAATTTCTTCTTGAAGGCACTTAGTGCTATAACGTTTCCTCTGAGCACTGCTTTCAATGTGTCCCATAAATTTGGGTATGTTGTGCCTTCATTTTCATTGAATTCTAGGAAGTCTTTAATTTCTTTATTTCTTCCTTAACCCAGCTGTCATTGAGTAGCAAGTTGTTCAGTTTGCATGTGCGTGTAGATTTTTGGTTATTTCCGTTGTTGTTGATGTCCAGCTTTAGTCCATGGTGGTCTGATAGAATACAAGGGATTATCTAAATCTTTTTGTATCTGTTGAGGCTTGCTTTGTGACCAACTATATGGAAGAAGTTTCCATATGGTGCAATTCCAGAGATTCATGTCCTTTGCCTCTCCAAAACGGTGTGCTCTGCTCGCCGCCATCTTGCAGCCCCCCATTTTCTTTCTTTATTGTAATGCTACTGTGCATTCTTGAATAGATCACTCACTTTATGTGCCTCTTAGATCAATATCATTCCTTCCTTAGCATATTTTTGTGTTAATTAGGTAAAGTGATGTGCTACTTTAGTTTCAATCCTATAAATCTAAATCACAGTCTATTACTTTAATACAGTAAGCTTTTATTTATACTTTTTCAATAAAATGCAGTTGATTTTAGTGATTCTTTGATTTCCCCCCCCCAAAATATGCAATAGTGAGTTCCTAGAATCCAGAATATCTGTCACCCAACATGATACTTATTTTATTCTTTATTGTAGTAGTGTTTGGAACAGTATTTACTAGTAAAAAAAAGAATAAGATATACACACAGAGAGAGACAATAAAAAATTTATCATTTAAATTTTTGTGCTTTATGCCAGAAACTGAGATTTCCTAGATTGTATTCAAGATACAACATGATGGACTGCAATACAGAAACAGAGGGAGATTGCTTAATTCTTTTTATGAAGCCACAATTACCCTGATACATCAAAGGTACTGCCTAAAGACACAAAGAGAGAGACAATTAAAGACCAATTTTCATTATAAACTTAGATGCAAAGATTCTCAAAAAAAATACTTTCAAGCCTACTCAAGAATACATCAAAAAGATCATCCACCATGAATAAGAAGGTTTCATCTCAGAGAATGAGGGATGGTTCAACACATATAAATCCATAAATTAAAACCACTGTATAAATAGACTTAAGGTTAAAAGCCACATGCTCCTATCATTAGTTGCAGAAAAGACATTTGACAAAATTGAATATCTTGCATGACAAAAGTCCTGCAGAGATTAAGGATAAAAGGGACATACAGAAGCATAATAAAGGTGATTCACAGCAAGCCCACTTGAACCTAAATGAAAAGAAATTCACAGAAATTCTACTAAAAACAGAAACAAGGTATGGTTGTCCACTCTTCACCTACATATTAAATATGGTATTTGAAGTCCTAGTCAAAGTGATAAGACAACTGAAGAAGATCAAGGGAAATAAAATCGGAAGGTAGAAAGTCAAATTATCTTGATTTGCAGATGGAACAATTGTATATATAAATGACCTTAAAAACCAGGTCCACCAGATTTTAGTATGTTTATTCTATAATATATGTCTATTATACACTTATAAGTGATTATATACCATCTGTGTCCTTCTGCTTCTGGGATACCTCATTCAAGATGATCTTTTCTGGATTCCACCACTTGCCTGCAAATTTCTGTACACCTAAAAAAAACTAAGCAAGAAGGAGGACCCAGGGTAAGATGATCAATTGTCACTCAGAAAGGCAAGAGGGACAGATATCTGAAGAGGAAGAAAACAGGAAACAGGACAGGAGCTTACCACAGAGGGCCTCTGAAAGACTCTACCCAGCAGGGTATCAAAGCAGATGCTGAGACTCTTAACCAAACTTTGGGCAGAGTGCTGGGAATCTTATGAAAGAAGGGGGGAGATAGAAAGACATGGAGGGGACAGGAGCTCCACAAGGAGAGCAACAGAACCAATAAATTTGGGCAGAGGGGTCTTTTCTAAGACTGATATTCCAACCAAGGACCATTTAGGAAGATAACCTAGAATCCCTGCACAGATTCAGCCCATGGCAGCTCAGTGTCCAAGTGGGTTCCCGAGTAATAGGAACAGGGACTGTCTCTTACATGAACTCATGGGCTGGCTCTTTGATCACCTCCGCCTGACAAGTAAGCAGCCTTACTAGACCACAGAAGAAGTCATGAAGCCAGTCCTGATGAGAGCTTATAGACTAGAATCAGATGAAAGGGGAGAAGGGCCTCTCTTATCATTGGACTGTGGGAAGGGCATAGAGGAAGAAGAGAGAAAGGGTAGGATTGGGAAGGGATGGGGGAGGGGGCTACAGCTGGGATACAAAGTGAATAAACTTTAATTAATATAAAAATTTAATTTAATTTAAAAAATTAACAAAATACCACCAGAAAGTTTCTACCACTGATAAACTCTAACCTTAATCCTAACCCTAACCCCTAACACTAACAGGATGAAAAAATAATGCAAAAAATCAATAGCTTTTTGTATACAAATGACAATTGCACTGAGAAAGAAACGGAAACAAACTTTTCACAAGAACCTCAAATATTTCAAATATCTTGGGGTAACTTTAGTAAAAGCAAGAATAAGACTTGTATAATGAAGACCTGCCCTGGACCAGCAGGGCTTCAACAGGGTTCCTAAGGGAGGAGAGTAGAAGGAATTGGGGGGGGGGAGGACAAGAAGTGCAAGGAAGGGAGCCAAGTCTGTTTGTCTGATCAAGGCTTCTGTTTATTAGAAATTTTTACCCAACTTATATAGGGAGAAGGCAGGAAAGGGAGAAGGTAATTAGCTGCTGCAAGAGATAGGAAGAGTGCTTTCATGGGTTAACTATTGTACCAGCAAGATACCATAAGGATGTTCTCTTAAGATATCTTATGGATGCTCTAACAAAGGATGTCCTCACAATCTATCACCCATGATTTAGGGTCTAGATAACTCTTTCACTACATAGCTTTAGGTCTCCACTAAATGACCTTTGTTCTCTACTTGGCTTTGGCTTTAGTAACTACCTTTGTCTCCACTAGATAGCTTTGACTTTGGCTTACATAGATAGCCTTGGCTCACTAATTGACTTTGGCTTCCGTAGATACCTTTGTCTTCACTAGATAGCTTTGGCTTTGGCTTCCGTAGATAGCTTTGGCTCCTGGCAAAAACCTTATGAAACTACAGAAAAGAAATGAAGAAGATATCAAAAAGCGTAAAGCTATTTCGTGAATATGGATTCCTAGGATTAATATAATGAAAATGACCATCTTATCAAAATCATTCTACATAGCCAATGTAACCTCCATCAAAATCCCCATTTTTTCACAGAATTTATAAATTACAATTCTTTTGATGTTTGATGTCTCACTCTTTCTGATCTCAGATTTTACACACACACACACACACACACACACACACACACGTACATACACACATTCACCCATACCTATGGACACCTGATTGTTGAAAAAGCCATAAACATGCTGGGAAAAGACAGTATCTTGAACAGAGGATGCCAATCAATCATCTTACTACTAAAAAATATGTTTATCCATGTTCACTATTGCTCTATTAACAATAGCAAGAAATTGGAATCTGACTATTTGTCTGAATGGATGAACGGATAAATAAAATAGGTACATTTATACAACAGAATATTATGCAGCTTTTAAAATATAAAAAATATGAAACTGTCAGGTAAATGCATGGAGATGAAGGAAAAATCACACTAAGTAAGGTAACTCAGAAGCGAAAAGACAAATGTAGTATATCTTCACTCGTATGTTGGCATTACTGTTTGATCTTTGATAAGCATGCAGCACTTGGTGTAACCACAGAGGTTAAACATGGAGTTAAGCACTGGGGGAGAGAATGATCTCCCTTAAAAGGGGAGAATATACACAGTTACTGATGGAAGGGATGAGGAGATCGAAAGGAGAGGACGAAATGGGGAAGGGGAGAAAAAGGGGATAATGGAGGAAATGAGGGTAGGGACAGCTGAAACAAAGGTCTGTTCTTAAAAACAAAATTGTAGCAGCCAGACACAGTGGCACTTTCCTGTAATCCTAGCACTTGGCAAGGCAGAGGCAAGAAGATCTCTGTGGGTTCAAGGCCAACCTGGTCTACAAAATGAGTCCAGGATAGCAGAGGCTACTCAGAGAAACCTTGTTTAAAAAAAATAGCAATAAAATGACTTCTAATGACATTCCTATATGCTCATAGATAAGTACCTTGCTCCATCAGAGAAGTGTCTGCCACAGATGGTATCAAATACAGAGGCCCCACAGCCAGTCATTATTCAGTGAGTCAGAGACCTTCAAACACTCAAACCTAAAAAGAATATGATATGGAAAGAATAGGAGCTCTACAAGGACCAAATATATCCGGGCACAGGGTCTTTTCTGAGACTGACACTCAACCAAGGACCATCTATGGATATAACCTAGAACTTCTGCTCAGATGTGGCCCGTGGTAGCTCAGTAACCAAGTAGTTTTCCAAAGTAAGGGGAACAAGGACTATTTCTAACAGGATCTCAAGGGCAGGCTCTTTGACCCCCCCCCCCAAGGGGAGGAGCAGTCTTGTTAGGCCACAGAGGAGGACTTTGCAGCCAGCCCTGAAGATACCTGATAAAACAGGGTCAGATGAAAGGGGAGAAGGTCCTCCCCTATCAGTGGACTTGGAAAGGGGCAGGGAGGAGACCAGGGAGGGAGTGTGGGGTTGGGGAGGGAATCAGGGAGCGGGATACAGCTGGGACACAGAGTTAACAAAATGTAACTAAAAAGAAAAATTAAATTAAAAAAAAAAAAGAATGTCTACATCAAATTCTTTTCCTTAATTCTCAGGGAACTCTCTAGAGGAGGAGGAGAAAGATTATGAGACCTAGTGGTAACTTAAGATATAAAGAAAAGGAGAATGAAACAGAAGTGGCGTACATACCAACTCACAGGGACTGGCAGCGTGCACAGGGCTTACACAGTCGAAGTTGGATGCAGTCCCAGGACTGAGGGGGGCAGTTTTAACAAGCCCCAATTCCTACCCCAGACACTATCACCCAGTGATAAACACTCAGAAAGAAGAAAACTAGTTTTCTCCAATGGAATTTCACTGGATATAAAAACCACACTTAAGGGTCAGCCTCATGATCAGCAGTAGACAGGCAACAGAAAATGGACTCAACAGTATTTGAGAGTCTTTATTTTTTCTCATGATGCTTTGTGCTGACTTTTTTTTTTTCCTTACAGGTCTTTTGCTATTGTATTACGGTTTCCAGTTTTGTGAATTTATGAGCTATCTGTGTGAGTTATTGTGTGTGTCTCTGTGTTTATGTGTTTCTTGTGCTTTTTCTTTGGTCCTTGTTTTTTCTAATTATTTATTTGCTTTGTCCTATTCTGGTTTGTTTGTTTTTATTTTATTATAAATTTCTTCTAGACACCTATTTGCTTTCAAATGAGAAAGAGTATAGATTTGTGTGGGTGGAAGATGGAGTCGAACTGGGAGGAATATAGATGAGGAAACCACAATCAGAATATCCTATATGAAGAAAATATCTATTTTCAATAAAATAGAGGTAGCATGGTTGTTTCTAAGGAAGACCACCTAAAAACCAATATGCCAATGAAAAAATTCTCTGCTCAATGGCAATGCTGTGCCACAGGTCTGGTTTTATAAGTTCTGTAGTCGAAGGACTGGTAAAATAAAGCCTAGATGTTGATGAACAGGAAAAGCATATTTTAATGTCAGAGAGGGCAAGAACCACTTCTATCTTGATATGAACCAAAGGTGAATTTTGGTCATGCAGTCATCATCTAGAACTGCTGTCTTTAAAACACTCCCCAAACCACACTTAAAGAAGCCAGATAATTCATTTCTAGCAAATATTTGGGATTTCTTGTAGAGGAGGAACTGGTTTCATTCGTACAGAAACACTGAGGAAAAAGAGCAAAGTTTTTAGTTGCCTGTGTATATCTAAATCAAGTAAGCTGCTATTCTATATCAACCACTGACAGACCGTTTTGTCAAACTGGCATTCATGCACATCACTGTAAACTCTACAGAATTGGGAAATAAAAATGACAACGAGGTGATGCCTTTGATTATAATCATTCGGCACAGACAAAAATCTCACACTTTCACCACCAAAGAGTTAGTGTCCTTGAGTAATGTATACTCTTGTGCTCATTCAGATCTCATAGTGCAAGCACTACTGTGAAAAATGGACAAGGCTGGCATGCTCCTACGAAGCCCATAATCCTTAAGATGCAGGATGGAATTCAAACAAAGAGAGTGGGCAACACTTTAGCATAATGTGTATGCTGTGGTTACAATTATAGTTTTCTTTATGAGTTTAACAGCCACTGGCGATAATGTCAATTAATTATTTTTATTATTTATTTTTATACTAATGAACTGATTTTTTTTTTCTGAAGGTCTTCCTTCATTGAAAAGGAGTGAACAAAATTTTTACTCTAAAAATAAACTATAAGTTTAATTTGTTTGTCTCTTGCATTTTACAACAAGGGTGGTATATAACCTTTGGTGCTTGCAATTTACTTTATTCTCCCTGTTTTCTTAATATCTCCATTAACTCATAAATAAGTATCTACTGAAAGTATTATAGCATATTATAATAATTATTTTTAATACTTTAATGGTGGTATGGAAAATGGAAGGTTTCTTTAAGATGGCTTTTTTCTTGTTTATAACATTATTCTCACTAATATATTAGTAATTCTGTGTTTCTGGCACTACAAACTATTTTACCAAGAAGGAACCACTGAGCGACACTTACCATGTAGGCTTGTTTGTTTATCAGGATGATTCTAGGATTGACTGCTATAACATTAACATATTCCTGAATCTGATTTTGTTTTTTTCTCATAAAATATTAATAATTATATAGTTTTGTTTCATGTCAGTCTCATACACATGCATACATATATACATACATACATATGTCCTATACATTTTATAGAGTTTTTTTGTGTTGTTATGTTATACTTAGCTTAACTCTTGTTCAGTGATGTCTAAAATATTTTCTGATATTTATAATTCATTATTACATAGGTATTGAAAATACTTTCAATTTTATATAATTTTAAATGTGAACTTTAAGTGTATTAAGTGAAAACAATTATGCTCCTTACTGAAAGCTAAACTAAGTAAAGATGATGTATAAAATAATATGAGAATTTAGATTTTTAGCTATCAAATATCAAGTAAAATCAATTCAAAGTTACTGAAGTTTGGGTTTTCCTTTTTACATATACATACATGGAGAAAATTCTAACATTGCATACCTTGGAAAAAATGTACATAATCCAAAAAGTCATGAAAAATTATCAGAACGCCATTGGCATTTTGGATATAGATAACAAAAATCCTGAAAGTAATAGGAAATAGTAAAGTCCATGAATAGACAAAATTAATTTGAAAAATAGAATAAAATAATAGGAATCAATACAACTGACTTTGGAGAATACCATAAACATACAACACTTAACAGTGACACGAAGAATGATATACCATCTAATGAATTATAACAGAAAGCCCAGGAATATATTCATGCATGTATGCTCAACTAAGTCATGCACAAGGATTTCACAGATACTTTAAATAGTATTATAACACACAAAAAAATGTGGTGATAAAATTGGATCTTTCCAGATATCGGCAATGGCTACTTACATCAACACCAAATGTCAATATAAAACGGCTTTTAGATTTATAGGAAAAACAGGGAGTAGATAATATGTGTTCAGAATGTCTACTGCTAAAACCAACAACTTTCGACTTCAGGAAGAAAGACCCCCCCACACACATTCTTCTGGACCTCCACAGGGCTCAGCTTGGAGATGCTAAGAATCCGCTGAGCTTCTGGAGGTTGCAGCCAGAGAGATGGGATGCTGCTGCAGAATGGTGTCCAGCACTGCCCCAAGTATCAGCCACTGCCTGGCTGGCTGCAAACTCCTGCCTCAGGGCCAGGGCAAAGGCTCTGCCCATCACCTGCACACCCATCACGGGGACCTGGACCAGATACTTGGCCATGGTGGCTGATCCTAATTTCTTTTCTTTCTTTGTTTTTTAATCCAGCCTTAAAATCTGTATTTTATAGGTTACATGGCTGAAGAGTACATTACTAGCTTCTCACAACCTTTGCTAGAGATACCCCCTCCAGCATGTGCGTTATGATAACATACAACTGAAGGCTGCTTTTTGATAAACAGTAACTTCTCTTAGGTCTGTTTATTTCTGATGAGTGAGTAAAATAAAATAAAAGCCTTGGCCACCCCTCCTTTAAATTGTGTATATCTCCTTTACCATCGTATCCATTGGGTCAATATCTACTCAGTTCATTTTCGTCATTTAAAAATGTTTCATGGGCTGGGAATTGTCTGTATAAGACTAACGGTTCATTTCTCAGAAACGCAGACATGAACACATGCATACACCCCCTGCATACACCCCCTCCACACACACACACACACACACACACAGTGTCCTCAAACGTTGTGATACAGAGTTAATCTGGCATAGTGTCCATTGAAGCGATGTGTGGTTATTCTATTCTGACCTTTCTGTCTCAGAAGCACATGCACCGAAAGTCTAACAACCTTGTCATAAGGGAGAATCATCTAATATTGCCAGGACATTAACACAAGACAATGACCATCACTCCAAGAGTTATTCAGCAGCTCTGAGTTAACTTGACTCTTATTTAGGCTGCAGACTTTGGGGCCACTATTCTTGCACTCAGAAAAGAAAACAACTTTTGAAAACGTGTTCAGGAACCATGAAAAATGACCAAACTTTAGTGAACCCCATAAAAATCAATAAACCCTGCTGCTTCCTTAGTTGAGAGTGCATTGCCTCGTTTGGTCAGTACTGGTTCCCTTCTGGTGAAGAGATGAAGACTCAGTACGGTAGCCTTGCCTTTCTCGGTTTCACTACTGCCTCAAGTGCAGCCCTTGATATCAGGCATGCTGACATGCCTTGTACTTGTTAGCCATCAACTGTTGAGGACTTCAGTGCTTGGTTCCAGTAATCTTTTACCTTGAAAATTCAGGAGTCCTGATGCTCTTAGTTTTCACTTTCTAAAAAATAAACAGTGAGGTGCTTTCTTTAGCTGAAAAGGTTCTTGGTCTAACCAGAAGACATTAAAATATTATATGCTGATTATGTTAAGCTGTATAGTAAGGATTAACCTACTCTTCATGGAGTATAAGGACAAAGAAAGCATAGCTAGTTTAGTTATAACACTCTTATAGCTGTGGATATTGAATGATCCCCCTCTCTTCATCTTATCAAACAGACACTGACTTGGTGTTGTCTCCGATGAATGCCCTTTAGTGACACATTTTGCAAAAGAGACCACCTTGAACTAAGGTTTTCTGTAATGTGTTGCTATAATTTCTTACTATTGGTTATTGTTGTTAAGCTCTTACCTCCTTGGTTTATAAGTAAACATAAAGTTTAGAAAGAAGAATGCAACAAGGCATTCCTCTCCTTCAGATGGGATTATGTCTCAAAAAGCACAGCAAATGTTGAAGACAGCAAAAATAAATCAAGAACTTGATAAACCATAGGCTGAACTACTATATATTTGAGATCATCTGTAATGATGTTAGGCATTTAAAGTATTGACAATGACTCCTTGTCAATAAGGGATAGTGTGGTAAATGTAGTATCGTATTTTTTAGTAATCCATTTTGGTTACTTTACAAATCTTCCTGGAAAAAAAAAACTGATAGACTGTAATTTATTCCTTGATTTATCACATCCTAATTTTGTTTTTCAAAGATATTAAATATGCCCCTATTAAATTCAATATCTACTTTCTTTGTAAATCTCATTCTTTGGTTAGTAATTCCACCTAATTTTCTGCCATCATTGGTTCCATAACTTTTGAAAGATTTAATTTTATGTGCCTAGCAAATGTGTCTGAAAAAATGTTCTGAGAACTCATTTTGGAGCATGTCATTAGGAGTTGCTTATTCACCAAAGAGGCTTGAAAGGTTGCTGACACACAGCTCTCATAGACTTCAAGATGGACAGAGAACATGTCCTGTCATTTGGGTGTAGGCAAAATGAAAGCAAACCTTTAGAGATGTATTTATTGTTCTTGCCTGTTCTGGACAGAACCAAGACTGACAAAATCTGCATGATAATGACTTTCCTGTTCTTAGTGTTAGGAACATTAATCCAATAAAGGCGGCACATATCTAAAGTGTTGTCTTGTGTTAGGGTCTTCGTTCTGAGTTCCTATTCTGCTCAGTTTTATCTTCTGTTAAGGGCAAACTCACAGCTTATTTAAATCTGATGTTCAGATTAGTAAGAGCCAATAACTAAGGGTACATTTTATTAAATTAGGGTCTCTTGTTTTCTTTACACAAAAATTACTCTTTCCATGTTCTCACCATATTTTATTTGCTCATTACTATTATTTTTTTATGTTCCAAAATTTATTTTATTTTTTTGTGGTTCTTTTTTATTATTTTTTTATTTTTTAACTTTTATTAATTACACTTAATTTTGTATCCCCCCATAAGCCCCTCCCTCCTCCCCTCCCGGTCCCACCCTCCCTCCCCTTTCTGCATGCATGCCCCTCCCCAAGTCCACTGATAGGGGAGGTCCTCCTCTCCTTCTTTCTGATCTTAGTCTATCAGTTCTCATCAGAAGTGGCTGCATTGTCATCTTCTGTGGCCTGGTAAGGCTGCTCCCACCTCAGGGGGAGGTGATCAAAGAGCAGGCCAATCAGATTATGTCAGAGGCAGTCCCTCTTCCCATTACTATGCAACCCACTTGGACACTGAACTGCCATGGGCTACATCTATGCAAGGGTTCTAGGTTATCTCCATGAATAGTCCTTGGTTGATGTATGAGTCTCTGGGAAGTTCCCTGTGTTCAAATTTTCCTGTTCTGTTCCTCTCCTTGTGGAGTTCCTGCCCTCTCCAGCTCCCACTATTTCCCACTTCTTATATAAAATTCCATTCACTCTGCCTGTCAGTTGTCCATCAGGCTCAGCATCTGCTTTGATAGTCTGCAGGGCAGAGGCTTTCAGAGGCCCTCTGTGGCAGGTTCCTGGGTTGTTTCCTGTTTTCTTCTTCTGGCTTTCAAAGGCCCTCTGTAGAAGGTTCCTAGGTTGTTTCCTGTTTTCTTCTTCTGATGTCCATCCTCTTTGCCTTTCAGGATGGGGATTGAGCGTTTTAGTTAGGGTCCTCTCTTTTGCTTAGTTTGTTTAGATGTACCGATTTTAGTGGGTTTATCCTATGTTGTATGTTTATATGAGTGAGTAAATACCGTGTGTGTCTTTTTGCTTCTGGGACAACTCACTCAGGATGATCCTTTCCAGGTCCCACCATTTACCTGCAAATTTCATGATTTCCTTATTTTTCATTGCTGAGTAATGTTCCATTGTATAGATGTTCCACAATTTCTGCATCCATTCTTCATTTGAGGGGCATCTGGGTTGTTTCCAGCTTCTGGCTATTACAAATGAAGCTGCTACAAACATGGTTGAGCAAATGTCCTTTTTGTGTACTTGAGCCTCTTTTGGATATATGCCTAGGAGTGGTATTAAATTTTTATTTTTTACAATAATTACATTTTATTCACTTTGTATCCCAGCTGTAGCCCCCTCCCTCATTCCCTTCCATCCCCACCCTCCCTCTGTCATCTCCTCCGATGCCCCTCTCCAAGTCCACTGATAGGGGAGATCCATCTCCTCTTCCATCTTACCCTACATTATCAGGTCTTATTAGGACTGGCTGCCAAGTCCTCCTCTGTGGCTTAGCAAGTCTGCTCCTCCCTCAGGAGGGGTTGTGATCAAAGAGCCAGCCACTGAGTTCATGTCAGAGACAGTCCCTGTTCCCCTTACTAGGAAACCCACTTTGATACTGAGCTGCCATGGGCTACATCTGAGCTCATTATTATTTTATTGTCAACAACAATTGCAAATACCAAGTCTTTAGTTACTTCCTCTCCATTAGACATTTTTTAAATTCTGTTTCTCTCATAAGCAGTACTTCTATATGTTTTACTGAAAATAGATTTTCTTGCCTAAAATTATTCTGTTTACAGTTTTTCCTCACAACATTTCTATATTTTAAATCAGTTTATGAATATCATATTAAGTTCAAATATATAACCATGTGTCATGATTCTTTATTACTTAGTTTCTTTCTATGGTTTTTATTGAAGATTTATGCACAGGATGTCATTTTTTGAGTCAACAAACACATATCTCTGTAATCTACTATGTTAAAAGAATTATACAGAGTATACAAAAGAATAATTAATATGTATTATGAAAAACGGGGGTTGATTAAAGTGACTGCCACTGAGTTCATGTCAGAGAAAGCCCCTATACAACTTACTAGGCAACTCACCTCTATGAAAACAACAACAACAACAACAACAACAACAAAAAAAAAACTTCATGTCTCTGAAGAAAGAAATTGAAGAAGATATCAGACGATGGAAATATCTCCCATGATCATTGATTGGTAGGATTAACATATTGAAAATGACCATTCTACCACTGGGTGAAGAATGACAATTTTATTTAGATCAACTTCATATATGCATATATTTTAGGAAGCTGCTACTGTATTAGGTTTCCATATTACCCCTCAAATATACCTTAATTTTAGCCTTCTCTCCTGTATGTCTTCCCTACTCTCTTTCTGCCTTCTGCCTCCCTACTTGACCCTCCAGGTACAAGCCCTCCCACATTCATCATAACTACTCTATTTTCCTTTCCTAATGAGGTCTTACTCCCCTTAGTTCCTTTCTCTGTACTTAACCTTTGTGGTTCTACAAACTATGCTTGGTTATAACTGATTTAATAGCTAACATATTTATAAATGAAAATAAATCTTTCTGGGTCCAGGATACCTCACTAAAGCTGATTTTTTTTTTCTATTTCCACCTATTAACTTGTGAATTTCTTTTTCTTTTCTTTCTTTCTTTCTTTCTTTCTTTCTTTCTTTCTTTCTTTCTTTCTCTCCCTCTCTCTTTCTTCCTTCCTTTCTTTTCTTAAATACCTATTTATCACTTATTTTAATAGCTATGTAATACTTTATTGTGTAAATATACCACATATTCTTCTTTTTTCATTCTTCTTTTGAAAGCCATCTAAGGTGTTTCCTATTTCTGGCTATTATAAATAGAACAGCAATAAACATGGTTTAATCAAGTGTCTTTGTAATAGGTAGAACATTTTTTTGCTGTATGGCCAAGACTGCCATAGCTGGAGCTTGAGGTCGATTGATTCCATACTCCTGAGGAGTATGATTTACATATTGATTTATATAGTTGGCACTCTCACCAGCAATGAAGGAGTGTTGCCTTGTTCCACATCTTTGCTAGCATGAGGTGTCATTGTGGTATCGAGCCTAGGTGTAAGACAAAATCTCAAATTAAATTTGATTTGCTTTTCCCTGATAGCTAATGATGTTGACCATTACTTTGAGTGCTTATCTGCCATTTGAAACCCCTTCTATGAGAAACCTCTATTTAGACAGCTGGTATCTTTTTTTTAATCCTATACCTTCATTTCATTTTTTAACTATTTCTAGATATTTTACAAAAGTGATTCAAAGAAGTTCTTATTTATAACCTTGATTAAGTTAAAATTTAGTACTAGCATATAAATTTAGTAAAGTTGTGGGAAGGTAAAAAGAATGCAAGAAATATAGATGGTGGGTTACTCTGATATATAGAGTCTTCCAGACACAACAGACTGATGCCATGAACTCGCAGAGACTGTGGCAGCAAGCACAAAATCTGGACAGTTTCAAACTAGATAAAAGGCTAACATTAGGAACAGTTGGGAACACAGAAGTCATTTTCAACTGATACTCTCTGGGTAAGAAAAAATTTAGTTTTCTTCACTGGATTGTCACTGGGTATTTTAGCAATACTCCATAATAGGACCAGGAGTAGTTGGACAAAACAAAACAGACTCCATTTTGTTGAGGTCCTTGTAGAGACTCGTGTTAATATGCAAGTTCCACTTGCCAGAGGACATGACATTTTGAAGGGAAAGTGTTGTAAGTGATGGCGAGGAATTGGATGGGAGGCAATCAGTGGTTGAGTTGACCAAAGTATGCTATGTATATATTAAATTATCAATTAAAAACCTAAGGGGGATCCAAGAGGGCGGCGACCAGCTTGCACTGTTTATGAGAGGCAGCAGATCTGAAACTCCGAAATTGGTGAGTGGAGGGGCAACTGAAACCTCAATTGACATTGAGGCTTCCTGAAAGAGAGGGGATATCACAGGAGCATCTGGCTCTTTGACTTCCTCCCACCCCCTGCCCAAGGGAGGAGCAGCTTTGCTAGGGTCAGATGGAAGGGCACCCCCTATCAGGGGACTTGGAAAGGGGCAGGGAGGAGATGAGGGAAGGAGGTTGGGGTTGGAAGGGAATGAAGGAGGAGGCTACGGCTGGGATACAAATAAATAACCTGTGATTAATATAAAAAATAAAAATTATAAAAATCTAAAATTACATACATTGCTGGAGATTTCTGTTAGAAAAGCCTCCTTCATAAACAGTATCACAGCAACATTTAAAATTTGTAACACTGAACACCCTCTTTTTAGCAATAGCACATCTGTTACCACATTTGCCTTCTGTGTTTTATCTGGAAATACGTATTGGCCAGAGAAATTAGAGGGGAAAGACTTTTTTGTTGTCTAATCAAATTCTTGAGTACAGAGACTTACCAAATTCACACTTAATTTTTCTTTTCCTTTTGACTCTTAACATACAGAAAGTCAGTTAGCACACTTTAAATATGTGGACCATGAAGCATTATATTCAAGTTTATAAATTTAAATATTTCAGTTCCTCATAGTACAACATGACCATCATGGCAAATATTTTGACAATATATTATAATTTATGTAACAATTTTTTAAGTTATTTTATTTTTATTCATGGTTCTTATGGGAATGTGTTTGTCCCCCACTAGTCCTAAATCCAGTAGCAACTTTCACATGTTATCTAAAATAGGGCCCTCTATAATATTTTCGATGAAATATCATTTTCCGCATAATCTTAATAGCACAAAATGCAAACATTTGCTTTATGCCAAAGTATAAATGAATCAATGTTTTATGTTATAATTTTAAGTTGCAGTTAGCTAATGCTGTAGCATGTGCCAACATATTCTTATTCTGTGTCATAGACTAAGGTACCAGCAAATGCTCATGGGAATCCTGCACTGAATTGTACAAACTTCTCAAAATTTCCCTGGGTGTGTATCATCTCAAACACAATTACCTTAACAAATCACACTGTTGAACAAAAATTAAAAATTTGTGGACAATAAATATCACCCTAAGGGAAGAAAGAAGACTGAGAACATTGTTGAGAAATTATTTAATTTACAACATACATTTATTTTTTTATTTTTGTGTTTATCTTGAAAAATGCTCAATGTGAGTTGTATTAAGAATTTATGATGCTAAACTAATAGATAAACCTTTGTTATGATGCTGAATTTTGGGTATGTATGTATGTATGTATGTATGTATGTATGTATGTATATTTTTTTAACTAAGATGGTGCACTTTACTCCTGAGAGGAAAGAAATGTGACCACTCATTTTATTAAGTTAAATTTTCTCATTCTGAAGTGAAATATACTACAGGGAAAATAAGTTTCAGGGGGAAAAAAAATCTTCACAAATCTGTCCATGATCAGAGAAATCCATGTGAGCTGATTTGTGAAGTTATTAACAATACAACTGGTACAATCAATCTGAAAATGAATTTTGCATTTGTTTCTAAATGAGATCACAGTATAAGATTGCCTCCACCCATTTCTTTTGAAAACTAATTCAGATAATTCTGGCTTAGCTATCTCTCCACTGAGAAATTCCATTAATACAGTCATAGAGTGAAATTAAAATGACTCTTAGAGTTATAGAACATGGAAATATAGAGAAATTGCAATTATCTCTTTGAAAAATTCATCACTTGCTTTGTAGCTATCATATATCATCTATGCAAAAACTGAAGTGTATGTGCTGTTAAAGTTTAGTTAAAGAAAATTCATTATACATACAAAGGAAATGGTGCTGTATATAAATTGTGTTCCCAATTTGATTTAAGCAAATTTCAAGTAAAAATTAAACAACATAGTTTTAAATATATTTGAATTTATTCTTTAAGAACTTCATATTCTTTCAGTTGTGCTGAAAATGCTGAAAGTGGCAGGGGCTGGAGGATCACAGTTTGAGTCCAATCTGGTCTACACATTAAAAAATTCATATTCATATTTTATATGGCAATGAATTCTGATCAGTGCCACCTCTCAGTTCCTTTTCTTCATGTCCTCTGAGATCTCAGCTTCCACCTGTCCACCACCTGTTTCTTCACACTTTATTTTTACAACTGAACCTAACTGATGTTGTCCCTATGTTTTCTGGTATTAGAAAGATATCATGAAGGATTTCAACAAAATTTTATGTAAGGTGATGTGTGAAGAATATCACCTGGCTTAGGCTTATTGACAAGATAAATATAATACCCTAGTCTAAAGAAAGGAAAGGCAAAGAGAAGAACACAGATTGACAATGTAGAACCTCTCAAAATCTGCCAGAAAACAAAGCCTCTAAAGTAAGGTTTTAGGCCAAGGCCACTATCATAGATGTTGGATTAAAATTTTATTGAAGACTCCTTGGCTTCTGTAAGTCTTATCACAGCAGTGACTGTGATTGTTCCAGGGTTTATGACAGTTACATGTGATAATGTTTGGCACACAGTCACAATGAAACCCCTGAGGTCATTTCTACAAGACAAACATCTAGTCTATACTTCAACAACACAATAAATGAATTAAAATATATTCAAAAGTATATCTTGAAATTTTAGACACCAATGTAAAGATTAAAAAGTCTTCCAAAAGGAAAATAGAAATAAACACAGATATACTTAAGATTAAAGGACTATGTAGTTTTAATTTCTCAACTGCACTAAAAAAAAAAAAAAAAAAAACTACATGTACTACAAATTCTGAAATAAGCCATTTTCAACCTAACATTCTGTACTATTAAGGTAAAACTGAAACATAATAAACAACATTTGTAAAAAAAAAATCATACTTTCTATATTAGAAAACAGTCTAATTAAAATTACACGTAATTTTTTGTTGTTTGTTTGTTGCCTTGAAGAGGCTGTGTGTCTAAGTGTGTTGGCTGATGTAATGCTTAAATACAGCTAAAGATTAAGAAAAATGTTATCTTACATTGTTCAGATGTATATTTCATAATCAATATTATATAAGCAAATACAGAGATAATATAATATTAAAATTATTGATAAATTAAGGAAAAATAATTTAGTCTTTATCTTAATGATAGATCTTTAATAAGATATATTATTGCCAGAGACTGAGTAGTTCATAATGAGACATCATGACTGTGTTTTGGGAGTAAGATTTAAAAAGCAGAAATGGGCATTATAACTTGGAAGTGGAAGTAGTTGAATCTTCAAATTCCATTCTCCCGAGTCTTATTAAACACAGTGGGAATAGATGAAGTGCCTCTTGTTCACTAGGATTGTCTGCTGTATACTCCACAATTCTTTCCTTCGCTCTTTTGTTCTCCTGGGTACTGGGCTTGGTGAGAAGGTTATAGTTTTAGTAAAGATCTCTTCTGCTGATAAAACCCCTGCAGGTGTACAACTACATTTAGCATATAACAAGGATGAAGTCAGTTTTAATGAGGTCAGTTGCAGGATATTTGATTCTATTGTGAACCCCAAAATTGTGAATCCCAAAATTGTGAACCCCAAAATTGTAAACTGTAAAACTGTTTCTTTGGTGTGGTTGAGCACCTTTAATCCAAGAACTTTCTGTTTGCTGTGAACAGGTGTTTAGGTGTGGCTCACCCAGCTATAGCACACACACTTAATCCAAGAGCTCTCTGTGCACAGGACTTAATAAAGTTTACCCTAGGTCAAGAGGCAGAGCTAGAAAGCAGCTGACAGTGATTAAAGAGTAAGGGGGACTTTGAGTTGAGGTCTATTTAAGACAGCCTGGAGAAGAAGAGAAGGTGGTTAGCCCAAGTTCCGGCTTTAGCTTAGGCTTCAGCTGTTCAGCTCCCTGACTTGTGGGGTTTTGAGCTAACAAGTCTTTGGCCTTGGGTTTTTTGGCCTTTTATTCCTGGGCTGTCTGCTGAGTTAGTGAGCCTTTTGGATATTTTTCATCCAGACCTGAGATGAGAAGGAAGGTCATCTGGTTACTTTCTATGCCTCTCTGAACTATCAGATTTTCACCCAGCATCTGGCTCCTGAGTCTTTATTGGTAAAATAGAACATTTGGGATTTTCTTTCTTTTAAACAACAACTGAAAACATATCCCAAATATTTAGTGGATTTATCCCAAATCCACAAAAATATAAAACAGGGACAGCATACCATTTAGAAATATAATAGAAAAAAAATCTAGAAGCTTTTTACATTAAGAAATTAACAAGAACATGAATCCAATAAAATCTTTTAGAAAACAAAAGGGATTATAGTATAAGAAAACTTGATAATTTTGTATAAAAGGAATAATATGATATTTAAGTGCACAATTAAACACCTTTGGCAAAAATGAATAATTGTAATGAAAAAACTCTGTCTTGTTTCCAGTCTTCTCAAATGGCATGTTCAAGCCAAGAGGCAATTAAGCAAAATTATTCTGAGGTGAACATCTATTGTGACCTAAGTATATTCTACTCAGTCAAGATTCTTATTCAACATTACAGATTTTTTTTAAAAAAGTCTCTGACATGAACTCAGTGGCTGGCTTTTTGACCACCTTCCCTTGAGGAGGGAGCAGCCTTGCCAGGCCACAGAGGAGGACATTGCAGCCAATCCTGATGAGACTTGTTAAGCTAGAGTCAGATGGAAAGGAACAAGACCTCCCCTATCAGTGGATTTGGAGAGGGGCATGAGAGGAGATGGGGGAGGAAGGGTGGGATTGGGAGGGAATGAGGGAGTGGGCCACAGCTGGGATACAAAGTGAATATACTGTAATTAATATAAAATTTTTTTTAAAATATAGCAAAAAAAAAAAAGTCCTTAGTCATGACAAACAGGAGCAAATGTCAGAAAACTCATATCCATAAATTTTTATTTTCTCTGGGGAGAGGCAATTCTTTACTGATATTTAAATAGTGATTGAATGCTGAAAATTTTGCCCCTCACTGTGAGATTAGGTGCTGTTGTAAGAACACTTGCCCAATGTTGTTAAACCCTTTAGAGATGTGCTATTTCATTCCTTTGGCTACGTGGTGACAGAGGGTCCTCTGGTCTGGAAGATGTGTAAAGAATGCACCAGCTTGGGACTCTGGATTGCCCTGCCAACTTCTCCATAATGCTAAAACTATGAATATATGACTGTCCCAGAGTCTCTGAGTGTTTCATTAAAAGAAATTCAAACATCATAATTATGTGACTTCCTTCTCTTTTTCTTCTGTCCTACCCTCCCTATATCTGCAACCTCCACTTCCTTGTAAATGCCTGTTATTTTCTTATTGAATCAGTGTTGCTATAAATACAAACAATTAACATATCAATACAAGCTACTGAATCTTTTCAGTACTGCCTGCCACAATATTTCTAGGTTTGACTTCTTGGTATTGGAGAGTCAGTCATTGGCCTAATCTCTGGGTATCATTAATTCTCTGTCTTTCAGAAGTCATTAACTGCTTGTGGCTCTTCATCTGTGTGTGGAAGTAAGTGAAATCTCACTCATTTATTCTGAAATATCAATTCGTGTTGGAATTGTACAGGTCTGGTTTAGGCAGTCATAATGTTGAGAATTCATGTGTGTAGCTTTCTTGAATAGAGGTAAATAGCACAATCATACAACAAGCTTTGTGGACCTCTTAATCTTACAATGCTTATGGTTTTTGTTGTTTGTTTTTACTGCCTAGATATTTCTCAACTAGTTTTAGCTTTCTGTAATGACCTCTTTCTGCTGCAAGAATAAGTCATTTTGACAATGTGTGAGATCTATGCTTTTCTCCAGTATAACTCCAGTATAAGAATAAGTATTTAGAATGTAGTTAGGAATTATACTGATTTAGGAAAATGACATTCGTAGGATCTCCTCCTAGACACATGAACTCCCCAGTGTGTTCAGATAGATTTACAGTACCAGCCATAATTTCAGTCCTATTAAGCAGGTCTTCAGTTTAATTTTACTGCTGTTGGTCACGACCAAGATATAAGTGCCTCTAGTTATCACGCCTCTAGGGTTATCTTTCCATGCCAATCATGAGAATATTTCTTATAAAAACTAAATTTTATAAGCCATCTCATAAATTTCTGAGCTGAGTCAGAATAGAATACGTTAAATGAAGAAATCTTAGTTGTAGAATTTATCATGGTAATTCAATCTATTTAGGAATTAATAGTAAGCATCTGAATATTATAAACACAGAAATTGAGACTAATAACAATCTAAATAATGTATTAATTAACTTTTTTAAATATTTTCAAATAGTGTAATACATCCAGTTCCAGAGTTATATTTTACATGTTACTCAGCTTCTTCCCGTGCTAACACTACACAAAATCATGGCATGATCCAAACAAGGTAATTGGCATCATGACAATGCTAGTAAATGTAGGTTGCTTCATTGGGAATGTATGTGTACTCTCTAAAAATAGTGTTAAAATTCAATCCTCAATGTGGCATTCAAGTGGTAATGGAATTCAGAGTATATTGTTTCCAACAATGGGGTTAAGTGCTCTTTTTAAAAGGGTTTGCCAGGCCCTATTAATTTCTTTGCAGAGAGCCTCTTCTATCCTTGTTGACATGTGATTACAGAGGGTCCTACTTTGCAGGATGCAGCAACAGGAAACCATCTATGAGAACCAGTAAGACATTTTCTCTAGGCATCAAGCCTAACAGCACTTTCATTTTGTATTTCTGGATACCAGAAAAATCTTTGCAGTTCATATGAATTACCTCATATGCTATCTTATTGTGAAAACACAAGCAGGGTAAGATAGATACAATTCAGCTTGTAGTAGTTTCCACTTACGCTCTGTGTGGATGTGTGTCTGTGGTTTTAATTCCCAGATAACATATCACATATGGAACTAATTCCATATGAACATCAACATTATTTTTTAATAATCAGATTTTCTTCTAATCATAACTCTTGGCATTGGGAAATATCTTTCTATCCCTCAATCTGATCTCTATCATTCTTGGGTTTGTGCCTCTCGGTGATGTTCCCCAGCTTGACACATGAGATCCTTCCAAGTTATGATCTCATTAGTTGCATTCACAGTAACTGCTTTTTGCTGTCTTACTGTTGAAGGCCTCGGAGTTTTCACTGATGTTCAGGTGTCTGTCAGCACCACACCTCAACTCTCTAGACAAGAGAGTTGCATCCAGTTCCTTGGAGACTTCTCTTTAATTTCATATCCGAGTTATGCAAAATATTCTCTTACAACCAGGGTTGGATCAGGGTACTTATTTATGGATGTTTTTGATGTATTTTGTTTTAATATATTTTATTCTTCTGTATTGCCTGCAAGTGAGAACAGCCTATTGATCTGAGCTTTTGTATAGCTAGGAAATTGGCCATTATATTTTGCTTTTTCCAGATGAAGCAGTTAGCAACTTTATAGAGTAAAGCTGCTAGAGTTTCTGGCCTGAAAATTCTAGAGATGGTCTGCCTAAAACAGGGACTCTTTGAGTATGAGGGGCTTGCTTTGGGTGATCCTAAGTTAAAATAAAAAGCAAAAGTTACTGAAGTTGCTACTTATTGTTCACGTTCTGTTCATTTGGGGCTGTTTTCTGCAGAATTTAGGCTTTAGATACCTGCACCATTTGCTATAGATTGTTGGTAGAGTCTTATTTTTATATGTAATTTAGCTGTTTTTCATTGTATTTAATCTCACAATACATACCAAGAAGTGCAGGTGGTGGAAGATTTATTGGCTATCAAGAAGGAGGAGGAAAATTTCCATATTTAAATTGTAGTGGCAGTTAATATATATACATCTATTTATTAAATTGCAGAATAATGTCTGTAAACATTGATCAATTTTATACTATAAATCTCATTAAAAATAAAATTGGACATATACATTCTATGATACTTTCAGGAAATTTCAATTCTTTGTATTTGATAATTAAACTACTTAACAATTTCCATTCACTGCAAATAAAATGCAAAGATAGATAATTGAAGGAAAATAGAGTTTGTAAAGAGGGTATGTGATAAATCTCAGAACAAATACTGGGCAAAATAAAGTGAATCTGGGAAGAGCCTGATAGAAGTTTATAAAGGTTAGGGTCAGTTTTTCCCTTCAAACAAACGCCTTACTCAGGAAAGTAAATTCAGGAACTGAGATGCAAGAAGAACAGTGTTAATGAGGTGGATGTTTGAAATTGTGTCACAGAAGATGATCTTATTCCATCAATACATGCTATGTTTGGCTGTAGTTTCATTTTAGAAAAATGCTGAAGAAGAAATATAATCAGTAGAGCAGCCACAGAAAAGCATGTATTGAGGTGAGACAGCTGCATCAGTGTCTACTGACATGCAGCTTTCATAGTGACGGAGACCTGAAATGTACTTCCCAAAGCTATTGGTAGCAGAGGAACTCATTCACGTGATTTCTAATGGAGAAGTACAAGGACCTGAAGAGGAAAGTGCATATAAGAGGCATGCAAAACAATATAAAATAGTTTTCCATCTAATTTTTAACAAGAAGAGCACTAGAAGATAGAATTAAAGTTTATATTAATTATGACGTGAAAGCACATGACTGTACTCGTGAATCAGCTACCTTCTTTGAAGAAGTCTTTCAATGTACGTGGAATCTTCAGCAGATAGCCAACTTTGAGACATGGCATTAAGTTGTGGTTGGAAGAGAATGGAGGTACATTGGCTCTAGTGGAAAGAACTTTGTGTCTACCATCACTCTCTCTGCTTCCCTCAGTCCTGTGAGGTCTGTTTTCATTGTTCTTGTTGTGCTTTCTGCCTGTGTGGAATATAGACTCCACCTCAGGCATTTCCAGCCATCTTTGTCCTTTTCAGCATATCTTAATCTGATGAACTCAACTAGCCTCCTTCTATCATCTGAGGCACAAATGTAATCATTTGTGAGGAAGAGAGGTCCAGACAGAGACACGGTGATCAGGAAAGCATGGAGAAGCACCCCCTCTCACCCTGAGTACCTTCTACTTTCTTTACTAGTCTCTAGTTCTGTGCTTTCAGAGCAGGCAGTGGAACTATTTCTAAGTTCCCTCATTTTGGCAATTTGTGAATCTTTGGTATACTGCTTTTAGGTAGCGTGTACCCAAATTCACCTGTTAAAATTATAAAGTCTTCAAACATGTGGCCAAGGCATTCATCACCATTCTAAAACATAGATGAGGACATTGGCATGATAACTGCATTTTTTTCCTTAATACAATCACAAGTTGGATGCAAAGCAATGATGTTTTGCTTCCAGATATAATTTGGAGATTTAGGATTCTCTGTTAAATAACTGAGATGTTTCTAAAACATCATTTGTACCTTCTTCCTTTCCCCTCAGCACCTGAATGCTAATGTGAAAGTGAATTCTGAATAGGTAAAAGGATTTGAAAATAGGAACATAAGTGAAATCTAGCTGCATCGATGAGTGTGGACATAACAATCTGAGGGGATGCTCATTCTGTGTGGATGACTTGTACAATGATACAGTAAATGCTTCAAAATCATGGTAGCTTATTATTACCTAATAAACAGAGATTGAAATATCTTCTGGTGGGGTGAATATGCATACTTTTAATATTCAAGATAGAAAGAGCTTTTGCATTTCTCTCTGGAAATACAGCTTTCTGTATCTCAAATTAGTTATATTTCTAACTCTATTGAGAAAAATCATAATTTTAAAAACAAAATATGTATCACCGCTCACTAAGTAAGCTGGAAAATAAAGCAGTTCTAAAACTGAATTTCATTCTTTGCTACTTTTTATAGAACAAAAACAATAATTGGTTTTAACAAAATATTATTATAATTCAATTATAATTTATAGATTTGATATTAGATTTGTCATACAGATTATTGCAGTAAAGGTAAGGAAATAAAGGAAGATGAAATGATCACAGAGATATATTGAGAAAGGGAGAAAAACAGCAAAGATTTGTGAGGCAAGATGAATTACCATGTACTATAGTCTTCATTTTTTACCTCATCTGTCACTGAGTATCATGAAACACTATGAAACTGACAAACTATGAATCAGTTCAATCCAATTTGATCTCCAGCCTTGACTATAGTAGGACTTTCCTGGACCTGCCAGAAGATGAATAAAAGCATGGAGACTTATTAGTATCTATAAAACCTTAGACATGGTAGCTGGGCAGTCTTTTAGCTATTCTTACCCTACAAATCTTGGCCTACATCCTGCCAAGTGGCCATTAACCTCTCTCTCATTCAGTCCCAGGCACCTGTTCCTTCACATGTCACACTGTTGAATCCTCCTGCGTCTGATTCCCCTCACAGAGCCTTCTCCCAACCCAGAAGCCCTGCCTTTCCTCTCCTGCTTAGATATTGTCTGTTAGATCTTTATTAAGTCATTCAAAAGGTGAGGGAGGAAGATTATTTACGAAATGTGATATGGGTGATGATCTGTAAGAATAACAGTACAGTAGTCTGGGCAGCATTAGCTATTTGCCTCTGTAACAATTAATGGTTGAATATACACTAGCAACCTTCACACAGAAAACAAAAATGTTACCCCAACATCTCCTTCTTTTAGTCCAGTTGTTTTTCTCTTACATCAATATATTATATACAAAAAGAACAATTATGAGAACTATCATGTAATAATTACATTCACAATGTCCAGTCCATATGTATTTGGCAACTTTGGAGAAAAAAACTCTATTATCTATATTGTCATGGTGACTCTAAAGTGTCATATCTAAATCATTTTTTATAAAACATTTTCTTGTTTAGCTTCTTTAGCTATAGTCTTTAGGACTATAGCTTTTAGTATGTTTATCCTATATTATATGTCTAATATCCACTTAGAAGTGAGCATATATCATTTGTCTTTCTGCTTCTGGGATACCTCACTTAGAATGATCTTTTCTAGTTTTCACCATTTGCTAAAATTTCATGATTTCCTTGTTTTTAATTTCTAAGTAGTATTCTATTGTGTAGATGTCCCACAATTTCTGTGTTCTTTCCTCGGTGGAGAGACAGCTAGGATGTTTCCCGATTCTGGCTATTACAAATAAAGCTGCTATGAATATAATTGAGTAAATGTCCTTGATGTATGGTTCAACTTTCTGATAAATGCCCAGGAGTAGTATAGCTAGATTTTTGAGGTAGCAGAATTCCTAATTATCTGAGAAAGTGCCAGATTAATTTTCAAAGTGGTTGCACAAGTTTACATTCCCACTAGCAATGGAGGAAAGTTCCCCTTTTTCCACATCCTCTCTATCACTTGTCCCTTGAGTTTTTAATCTCAGCCATTCTGAAGGGTGTACGGTTGAATCTGAGGATAGTTTTGATTTTCATTTCCTGGATGACCAAGGACATTAATTATTACTTTAAGTGTTTCTCTGCTACTCAGGAGTGTTCTGTTGAGAACTTTCTGTTTAGCTCTGTACCTCTTTTTTCTTTAATTATATTAGTTGGTGTGTTGGTGTGTAACTTCTTGAGTTCTTCCCTAGGGAAGAGGCTTAATCCTCATTCAGAAGGGTAAACAGGATAGACATTGGAAGTAGGAGAAGACAGGGAACAGGACAGAAGCCTACCATAGAGGGCCTCTGAAAGACTCTACCTGTTAGGGTATCAAAGCAGATGCTGAGACTCATAGCCAAACTTTGTGCAGAGTGCAGGGAATCTTATGGAAGAAGGGGGAGATAATAAGACCTGGAGAGGAAAAGAACTCTACAAGGAGACCAACAGAGCCAAAACATCTGGGCTCAGGAATTCCTGCAGAGACTGATGAATCAACAATGGATCATGCATGGAGAAGAGCTATGCCCCCTGCTCAGATGTAGTCCATGGCAGTTCAATCTCCATGGGCTGTTCTTCCTAAGGGGAACAGAGCAGTCAGTCTCTGGCATGAACTTGGTTGCCTGCACTTTGATAAACTCCCCATGGTGAGGTGGCCTTACTAGGCCACAAAGAAAGAGGATCCAGACAATGATGAGACCCAATAGGCTAGGGTCAGATAGTGCAGAAGGAAGACATCCCCTATCAGCAGACTAGGGGAGGGGATGGGTGGGATGGGGGGGGAGGGGTGAAGAGGAAGGGATGGTGAGACAGGGAGGATATGAGGGAGGTTGCTACAGCTGGGATTCATAATAAATAAATTGTAATAAATGATAATAATAAAGAAAATATTAAAATCTCATGTCCTAAACAACTTAATCTTGTATATGAGACTAAAACTATGTAGTCTTCAACCCCAACAGAGTCCTAAGGATAAATGTTGCCTGAGAAAACAGGAAGTGCATAGTAAATAGCATCTAAAACTGCAGAAATAACAGAAACTGCTGACTGCCAGGACAGTTACCCAAGGTTCCTCTGTTTTGTGAGGGCATCCGTCTTTGGCTTACAGGCCCAGAATTCTGACAGACTTTTCTTGGAGCAAAAATTATGAAGAACTGGCTTAGCTTGTCTTAGTAAAATTGGACAATCAACTTCAGTGCCCTGCTTGTCCACAGTTTGGAAAGCATGCTGTCATCACCTGAGGCTAGGGAAAGCTATTGCCCAGTAGCTAGCTTTGCCACATCTGAAGATGGTGCAATATGGAGGTTTGTTGGTGCCCATCACCTTCTTTGAAGTATATTTGAGGTTCTGCCAGGAACTGATACGTCTCACCATCGTGAAAAGGGCTTTGCATATGGGGAGAAGAGAGAGGGAGAGTGGGATTAGGAGGATATGAGGAAGGCGGCCACAGCTGGGATACAAAGTGAATATACTGTAATAAATTATAATAGAAACATTTTACATGATAGAGGGTATAAGTGTTTGAAGACAATCTCTATGTCTAAAGAACAAAACATTGCTTGTTCTCACCTACTTCCTATCTGCTTAATTTGAAAATATATACAGGACGCTTAATATGTCTTATTTCTGTAATTAACTAAACTAGTACCTAATAAGATTACAGGTTTGAATATTTTAAGTAACTAATTACTAACTTGAATTTCTTAATTATCCTAAGCATTTTGTAATAGAACTTCACATTACATTTTTAAATGAGCTCTTATGGACAATACCTTAAACAAGAGTTGAAACATATGTGCAGTATGTTGTAGCAAAATTTAACTTTAAACTTCTATATACTATAATCAATATACTATATACTACATATTATATACTATTATATACTATAAGTAATACTCTTTTTGTGCTTATATACCCACTACCTGTCTTTTCATCTGCTATTCCCCTGTTCATCTTCTAACACGAGATAGGACAGAAAGGATAGGGGGAAGAAAGAGATCCCTTACTCTAACCTTCTTTACTTTTCCTTCATAAGCATGACCCATAACAACTTGTAACCAGCCCCCTCAAATGACAGCAAATATCCATAAACTTTTTTTTACTATTAATTACACTTTATTCATTTTGTATCCCTCATAAGCCCCCCCCTCCTCCCCTCCAGATCCCACCCTCCCTCCCGATTCTTCATGCATGCCCCTCCCCAAGTCCACTGATAGGGGAGGTCCTCTTCTCCTTCCTTCTGATCTTAGTCTATCAGATCACATCAGGAGTGGCTGCATTGTCATCTTCTGTGGCCTGGTAAGGCTGCTCCCCCCTCAGGGGGAGGTGATCAAAGAGCAGGCCAATCAGATTATGTCAGAGACAGTCCCTCTTCCCATTACTATGTAACCCACTTGGACACTGAACTGCCATGGGCTACATCTGTGCAGGGCTTCTAGGTTATCTCCATGAATAGTCCTTGGTTGGAGTATGAGTGTCTGGGAAGTTCCCTGTGTTCAAATTTTCTGGTTCTGTTGCTCTCCTTGTGTGGTTTCTGTCCTCTCTGGCTCTTAGTATTTCCCACTTCTTACATAGATTCCATGCACTCTGCCCAACAGTCGGCCATAAGTCTCAGCGTCTGCTTTGATAGTCTGCAGGGCAGAGGCTTTCAGAGGACCTCTGTGGCAGGTTCCTAGGTTGTTTCCTGTTTTCTTCTTCTTCGTCTGATGTCCAATCTCTTTGCCTTTCAGGATGGGGATTAAGCATTTTAGTCAGGGTCCTCTCTCTTGCTTAGTTTCTTTAGTTGTACAGTTTTTAGTAGGTTTATATACTGTGTGTGTCTTTCTGCTTCTGGGACAACTCACTCAGGATGATCCTTTCTAGGTCCCACCATTTACCTGCAAATTTCATGATTTCCTTATTTTTCATTGCTGAGTAATACTCCATTGTGTAGATGTACCACAATTTCTGCATCCATTCTTCAGTTGAGGGGCATCTGGCCTGTTTCCAGCTTCTGGCTGTTACAAATAAAGCTGCTACAAATGTGCTTATTGTGTACTTGAGCCTCTTTTGGATATATACCTAGGAGTGGTATGGCTGGGTCTTGAGGAAGCGCTCTTCCTAGTTATCCATAAACTTTTGAACAACCAAAATCACCCAAACCACCTCTTGGGAAGGAGGGCATCAAGTTCTTAAAATTGCTTCCTGCTGTCTTGGATTGAAGGCATCTTTTGGGGACCTTAAGAAAATTGGGATATTGGCTAAGTCCTGGAGAGCTAGCGTTTCATTTGCTGTCCAGTCTCTGTGTTTCAGGAGAGCTGAGAGGCTTAACTGAAGTCCTGAGTGAAGTGGTCTATGAAGCTGGACCATTTGAGTTAGCTCCTTTGAAGTTCCTTTGGATGAAACTTCAAGGAAACAGCAACTGAGGCAGTATGTGAGGCCCGATGCCCTGAGCTATTTGTTTTGTCTTCATTGTTGTCTGGTCTTTTTCGCTCTGAAAACACATACACTTTTAGAGGTACCTAAAGATGAATCTCTGCTCTGTGTTTGAAGAGGTAGACAATATCTGTCAGTTTTCTGTCTGCTTGGACTCTATAACCGGATTGTGGTATAAATCTCCATCCATGCCACATGAGAGAATGACGTGTAACGGTAAGCCATGGTGACTAGGGGGGCAGCAAGACTTACTGGCTTCTGCAGAGGCATCTGTGTCTCAGTTAGTCTCTGAGTTACTTCCACATAAAGGAATTAGCATGGTTGTTACTATTCTTTTCCTCTGGGTCTCTTCCTTTATGTATGTAGACAAAATTTTCAGGAGGTTTGTCCCCTAGTCAAATCTAATCTTAATTAACTTTTAAGCAGCTACAGTGTTTCATTTCCTGTTGAAACAAAGACATATACTCTTCCCTAACACAACACATTCCCTAAAGTTCATTCTGAAGTGAGCACATGCTCAGATTATATAGTCTGACTTAATCCAGCAGTCCTTTTTAAAATCCAGTGCTGCTTTAGCAGCTGTGCTTCCCGTCTTGGTGAAAATAAAATAAAAAATAAGGCAGTAGAGCTTCATTTAATCTATCTCTTGGAGACGCCATATTCCCTTTTGTTTTAGGAGCATATCCTTTTAGGCTTTTTCCACGACTGCTTGATTTGTAGCATTTTAAGGTGGACAAGTGACATGTTTTATGTTATAATATTTAAAGAATTGTATTTTCCTGGATATATATGTTGGAGAGTTACTGGTTTTAGTCTGTGAAGGTAGCCCTAATATAGCTATCCCTTTTAATAAACTTATACTTACATAATAAGGTTTTTTTAGAATTAAAGGTAGAAGCCCATTGATATCCTAAGTAGGTATCAATTGTCTGATTTTTTATTTTAATTTTCCAACTCTGTAAAATAAAATACGTCTATCTGCTAAATGTCATTTCTTTGGGTACCCTTACAGTTATTATCATCAGGTAATGCATCTTAATTATACAAGAACAAATAGAATGATTTTTATTTTTTATAATTTCCTTGGCTTGTTGCCAGGTTAGGGAATTTTTTACTTAAACCTCTTCTATATACATGATGTCTTTCATGAAAATTTGAAGGCCCTAATATATTTCTGATTAATAACTGATCTATCTCCTCATTTTCTAATGTAAATAGTCCTGGCAAACCTGTGTGAATGAGGTTGAATATGATTTATATATGCTGGAAGATCTCTGTTTCGAATTATTTGTTGCAGGTGTGTAAATAACAAGGCTAATTTTGAATCATCTGGCATGAGTTCAGCAGTTTTTATATGCAAAACAACTCTGTCTGATAATGAGAGTCAGTAACTATGTTAAAAGTTTCTGGAAAATATGAGAATAGTATATAAGTTTTTACTTTGGTACTGAAGCATATCGATTTTGAATTATTTTACTTATATACTATGATCTGCTACTCCTGATTTATTGGTATCTGTATAAAAGGTAGAAGCTTTAGAAATCAGTGTTTTCACTATATGAGAAGGAATACAATTATTTCTTTTTGTAAACTAAAGTCACTTGTTTTGGAGTATTTGTTGTTAATTTCTCCCCCAATACCATTGCAAGCTCTTGTCCAATATTCATTGATAAACTATATTAAGGTAATTTCATCATTAGCATAAGACGCTACAATCTCTGATGAGTCTGTTTCTGCTAATTGATGAAGTCTTACTCTCCCTTTCATAATCAAATCAGAAACCTTTTCTATATAGAATTTTATTTTATTTACTCTATTTATGTGCTTAAAATATTCATTCTAAAATATTATCTGTTCTCTGCATAAAGATTTTTGTGGAAAAAAAACAAGGAGAAGGCAAACTAAAATAAAATCCAGCTTTGGATCCATTATGTACACCTGTGCATCCTATAATCAGGTTGTTTTGTTTTGTTTTGTTTTGTTTTTACTGGCGCCAATTCTCTTTCAGCTTCAGTTGATATTTTTCTTGGACAATTGAAGTCTGAATCACCTTTTAAGTTCAGAAATTATTTTGCTCTTGAGTAATTTATCCATTTATGGCCCTTAGCCAATTAATAGCCAGCAATTTTTGAAAATCATCAATAGTTTGTAATTGATCTCTTTTGGTCCTTTTCTTCTGTGGCTGGATTTCTGAAGTTCTATTTTATATTTTAGATAATTAATAGAATCTCCTTTTATATTTTTTTAGGAGCAATTTGAAATCGCCAGCAAGGCAAAATTCTCTACATCATGAAGTAATTTTTCTTAGTTGTCATGGAATGGTTAAATGTGAGCACAATGGAAGCAAGCTTTCCCTATCTTGTTCCTCAAGGGGTATTGAGAAAAAGCAATCTTTTAAATCAACAACTATAGTGGGCTAGCCCTTAGAAGTCAAAGTGATTCCAGGTTGTCAAGAATCCACAGGCTGGATGACTTTATTGATTGTTCTTAGATCTGTCAGCCTCCTCCATTTCCTAGATTTTTTTTTAAATGGCAAATATCAGAGATTACAAGGGCTAGTGGACTCTTCTATATGTTGGGCCTTCAGCTGCTCTTGGACCAGCTGTTCTAAGGCCTATAACATTTGTTTATTTAGGTCCATTGATCTACTCAAACAGGTTGGTCAGTTAGCCATTTTAGTGCTACGGCAGTTGGTGCTCTATCAGCAGTGACTCCCTCATATAAATTTGGAGACCCAACCTCTTCTGTGTCCTGCTCATGGACAGCATACACAGTCTGTAACTACCTTTGATATCTTTCTTCAATAGACTTATCAGGAACATCTCCTATTTTTGATCTTTTACCTGAAGTTGGATGAATGCTTTTACCTGTGATGATGTCTCAATCCCAAGGTTTTATGTATTTTCAGAATCTGTTCTTTTACCCATTAGAGCTGCTTTATCCCTGTTAGATGGTTTAGATAAATTTTGAGCACCACTGTTTGTCCTATCAGCCTTTGATTTTTCTAATTGCTATCCAGAATAGTTTTTTCTTAGCTGACAGGAAATGAATGACTCATGTTGTTTTTTGGTGGAGCATGAACAATGCCCCTTAGTCAGTCTTCCAACAGTAAAGAATTGCCCTGGATGATCTCTATTCCTAAACCCCATGTCCGCTTCTTCCACATCTTCCTCACATCCCAGGAGGTTTCCTCCCTGATTACTAAAGAAAAAAACTATCTTTAGAAACTCCCTACAGTACTTTAGGAAATTACCTGATCTTTCAAAGCTCAGCAGTGGACATTTGGAGCTTATATTTATTTTGTAATTGTCTGTCCAACCAAAACTGAATTGTGAGCATTAAATTCAATATCCACAGTAATTTTAATCCATTTATAAATAAGAGTGGATTTAGCTTCTGAAGATCTAATAGACGTTTTTCAATTAGCATTAGCATTCTCAAAGCTTAAAGATTCAATTACAATTTCTCTAGCTTCTGGATCTGATTTTGCTCTATTTAGAGCTGAAGTTAATCTTTGTAAAAAGTCAGTGAAAGATTTGTCTGAACCCTGGGTTATCTTTGTAAATGATTCAGATTGTTTTTTCCTGTTGTTCAGCCTTGTCCCAAGCATTTAAAGCTATTGTACAGGATTGTTCTAAGATGGCATCATTATACACAATCTGTACTCTTACTTCAGAATATTGACTTTCACCTGGCAACTTAGTTTTGACAATATTTACGCTTCTAATCCAATTTCTTTGTTCCACAACTGAAGCCTCATCTTTCCACCACTTTAGCCATTGCAGTTTTAGGCCAGGTTCTATGATGGCTGATATTAAATCTCTCTAATTTTTTGAGATTTTATGATTTTGCATGGCCCAGTTATTAAGAAGTTGTTGTAGGTAGAGTGGATGTAAGCTATAGTATGTTACTGCTTCTTTAAATTTCTTTAAGTCTGGTGCCTCTATGGGCTGCCACTCAGTTTCTTCTAGCTCTTGTGGATTTCTCTCATCTGCAACTATTTCTCTTATATAACTGGTAATATTATTGTGGGTTATCTAATGGGTTTGGACTGCCATTTTGCAGTCTCATCATAAGGTGGCACAGTGGGATCCAGATTGGATTCCTCTGAAGATGCTTTATTTGACTCAAAGGCTCATCCAATCTCTGTTATATCACCTCCAATGTAGAATTTAATATTTCAATATTCTCCTCTAAGTCTGCTTTACTTTAGTCTTTCTTAAAGAAGATATATAAAATTACACTCATTACTGAACATTATTTCTTTATTAAAAATCAAAACAAAATTTCATGTCATCCAAATTCCCTCTCCTTTTGTGTGTGTTTTTAATTTTTAAATACAGAAGATATCTTAAGTTATTATTATTATCATTAATTACAATTTATTCACTTTGAATCCCTGCTGAAGCTCCCTTCATCATCATCTTCTGGTCCCACTCTCCCTCCCTCTTCCTCCCCTTATACCCCTTCCTAGTCCACTGAAAGATAGGTCCTCATTCGCTACTATCTGACCCTAGCCTAGCAGATCTCATTAGGACTGTTTGGATCCTCTTTTCTGTGGCCTAGTAAGGCTATCCTGCCAGGTGAAGTTGCTCAAAGACCAGGCAACCAAGTTCATGCCAGTGACTGTGCCTGATCCCCTTTCTAGGGAAACACCATGGAGACTGAGCTGCCCATGGACTACATCTGAACAGAAGGTCTAGGACCTCTCCATGCACGGTCCTTGATTGATTTACCAGCCTCTGCACAGTTCCCTGGAACCAGATTATGTTTGTCTGTTTATTTTGTTTGTTTGTTTGATTTTGCTCGGTTGGTCTCTTGTGGAGCTCTTGTCCCATCCAGGTCTTTCTACTGCCTGCCCTCTTCTTCTGCACTCTGCCCAAAATTTGGCTATGAGTCTCAGCATCTGCTCTGATATCTTGCTGGTATTTTTCCAACTCTCCAACTCACTCCTTCCTTTGGAGACTTTTTTTAACTGTTAAACTTAATACATCGCCCTATCAAAAGTTGGGACTTAGTTTCTCAGTTATATTGCAGTTCTTGAAAGGTGTTCCTTCTAACAATGCGGTAGTTCCGGTCAGTTCTGCAGGCTCCACTACTGGTCCCATTTTCTGCTGGCGTGACCCACACTGAGCCACTCTGCCTGCTGCGCTTCTGTAAGGCTGCAGGCTTTCACCTGTGAGCACCACTTTCCTTAGGCTTCCACATTGGATTTCTGTCCCATGGCAGTACACCAAATATAGTGGGACTTCCTTGGACCCACTAGCAGATGAATAAAGACACAGAGACTTAGTATTTGTAAAAGCTTGGACAGTCCTTGTGGGGTTCCTGACCTCTCCAGATCTTACTATTTCCCACTTCTTACATAAGACTCCATGCAATCTGCCCAACAGTTGGCCATAAGTCTCAGAGTCTGCTTTGATTGTCTGCAGGGCAGAGCCTTTCAGAGGTCCTCTGTGGCAGGTTTCTAGGTTGTTTCCTGTTTTGGAGAGCAACAGAACCAGAAAATTTAAACACAGGCGTATTCCCAGAAACTCATACTCCAACCAAGTACCAGGCATGGAGATAACCTAGAACCCCTGCACAGGTGTAGCCCATGGCAGTTCAGTGTCTAAGTGGGTTACATAGTAATGGGAAGAGGGACTGCCTCTGACATAATCTGATTGGCCTGCTCTTTGATCACCTCCCCCTGAGAGGGGAGCAGCCTTACTAGGCCACAGAAGATGACAATGCAGCCACTCCTGATGAGATCTGATAGACTAAGATCAGAAGGAAGGAGAGGAGGACCTCCCTTAACAGTGGACCTGGGAAAAGGCATGCTTGAAAAAGGGGGAGGGAGGGTGGGACTGGGAGGGGAGGAGGGAGGGGCGTATGGGGGGATACAAAGTGAATAAAGTGTAATTAATAAAATAAAATTAAATTTTAAAAAAAGCTTGGACACTAACTCCCCCTTCTTTTATATGATTCCCTGCACTCTTCCCAAGGTTTGGTTATGAGTCTCAGCATCTGCTTTGATACACTGCAAAGCAGGGTAGACTCTTTCAGAGGCCCTCTGTGGTAGGCTCCTGTCCTGTTTCTTGTTTTCTTCTACTTTCAATGTCCATCCCATATGTCTTTCTAAGTGAGATTGACCATCTCACCCCAGGTCCTCCTTCTTGTTTAGCTTCTTTAGGTGTACAGATTTTAGTATGTTTGTCCTATCTTACAGGTCTAGTGTCTACTTATAAGGAGTTAGTAAGACCTGGAGAGGATAAGAACTCCACAAGGACCAAATATATCTGGGCTCAGGGGTCTTTTCTGAGACTGATTCTCCAACCAAGGACAATGCATGGATCTAACCTAGAACCCCTGCTCAGACATAGCCCATAGCAGCTCAGTATCCAAGTGGGTGCCCCAGTAAGGGAAATAGGGACTGTCTCTGACATGAATTCAGAGGCTGGCTCTCTGACCACTCCCCTGAGGGAGGAGCAGCCTTGCCAGGCCACATAGGAGTACATTGCAGCTAGTCCTGATGAGACCTGATAAGCTAGGGTCAGATGGAAAGGGAGGAGGACCTCCCCTATCAGTGGACTTGGAGAGAGACAGGAAGGAGATGAGGGAGGGTGGGATTGTGAGGGAATGTGGGAGAGTGCTACAGCTGAAATACAAAGTAAATAAATAGTAATTAAGATCAAAAAAT
Source organism: Psammomys obesus (assembly GCF_907164565.1). NCBI lineage: Eukaryota > Metazoa > Chordata > Mammalia > Rodentia > Muridae > Psammomys > Psammomys obesus. The sequence goes on along the minus strand of NW_026593286.1, from coordinate 39,571,952 downwards.
AAAAATTTAATTAAAAATAAAAAGCTTGGACACTAGCTGGGCAGAATTTGAGCTATTCTAACCTGACAAATCCTGGCCTACATTCCGGTACACGGCCCATTACCTCTGTTTCACTCAGTCCTGGCATCTGTTTCTGTGTCAAGCTGACAACTCCTTCTGCATCTGATACCTCTCATGGAGCCCTCTTTCAGTCCGGAAGAACTGCTTTTCCTCTTCTGCTTACATATTGACCATCAGAGCGTTATTATGTCAAGTCAATCCAAAGTTGAAGGAGGAAGAATGTTTACAAAATATGATTTTGGTGATGAGTCAAAAGAATAAAGTACCAAAGTCCAGATAGTACTCAGCTATTTGCTGGTACAGAAATAAATATATATAAAGATAACCTTTACATGATCCACAAGAGAATATTTGACACTACAGCACTATACTTGCCATTTTGGATTCATTTCAAGTGTGATTGTTAAACTACAAATTGCAGTATTATTTATTAAACATACAAAAAATTTAAAGCATTCAACATTATAAAAAGAGCTACTTTTGACAATGCCCTGGCTTTAATCCATTAACATGTTCTTTCAGAAAAATGAAAAGTATAATATCTGGTGTAATACTTTCATTCAACATTATATCAGTTTGAATGTTTGAGCTAATTCGTAATAAGATATTTCAGTTCTGCAGAGAAATAACTTATGTAGTATAGATAGTTTTCAGGTGACTGACTGTCCTACTTATAGAATAGCAACAAATTAATAGGTTAGTCCAGGAAGTAAAACTTACAAATTCAATTATTTTAAAGTTGAGCTCATACACTAAATGACATGACCATATAAAGTTTAAAGACCTGGGAGGCCTGCCAGAACTACAGAGTGGTGTCAAGAAAAGTCCAGGCACTTTCTGTGACTTAGCTTCAAACTTCAGGTAAAAAGGAGGGCTTTAGCTCAGTAGTAGAGTGTTTGCCTAGCATAGGTAATGCTCTGTATTTAATCACCAACATGTTTGAAACTATTTTCAGAAAAACTTCAATTCTGTAAATTAAAAGTGTTTCTTATTAAAGATGATATGTAAGCAAAGTACAGTAAAGCTTTTCAGTGAAGACATAATCCTTTACGCTGTTTGCTCACCCAGTCTCTTGTCCCAATATTCTGTTAGTATATGCTTGATTCTCTTTATCAGATGCTCAAAGTATCAAGGCCATTTTCACAGAACAAACTCAGAAAGGTGTGGTTCTAGAGTAAATCTGGCTTCTCTCTGCTTTGTCATTTATAAAACTGCCAGTTCTCTACAAAAATCTAACAGGCCACACTTTCTATCCGGTTCCTTATAACAGCCTCACAGGCTTCATAAACATAAGTGGCTTTAATGTTAATAAATTCTTTAGACAGCTTTGGAAGTCAATATATTATTTAGGACAGTGATCTTTCCTTGGATTTCTCTCAACCTCCACTTTCTCACTTGGCTGACTCTAAATTTCAAAGATTAGACCCAGGCACCTTAATTTCCTGCCTAAAAGATCAGCATTGCTTTCACAAGTTTGAGCTCCTGTTTTAACCAGGCAGATCTTCTTCATCCCCCTGTTAAACTCTGTTCTAAACTCACTTCACTGTGTTTCCAGTACCTGGGGAAGCTTGTAAAGAGAGAGAGAAATTCTTCTACCTTGCTGTCTTGACTCACAGAAACCCTTCCAAAAGACGAAGGAACTGTCCCTCAGATCTTACTTACTACTGGGTGATGGGCCAGACTTTGCCCTTTTCCCTGATTCCACTTCTTCATGTTCGGGAAGTATTGAAGCTAGTCAGTGCTGTATGCATGGTTTCTTCTGTTTATGTTTAATATTGACACATCTCTATTCTTTCCTTTAGATTCTGACTTACAGCTTCCGCAGATTACTCTCAAATGTATATTGACATCACTGATTTCATAGATGTCACATGGAAATTACCAGCCCAAAAGATCATCTTTCCTCTCTTCTAAACCAAGATTAGGATTCATGTATGTATTGGACAGAGTATTTCTGGTAAATTTTCTGCACTGACCAGAAGTCATCTTTGCTTATGAGTTTATTATGACATGGACCCTCACATATCTGGGACTTTTTGCATGCTATTTTCTCAGTTTGAGACATGATTCTGTGATCTATCCAGCTGTCCAATTTGAATGTCACTTTCATTTTTTATCTTACCTTGCCATCTTTGTCTTTGAATAACCGTCCTTCAAATGTCAACATTTTTTTTCATATTAAGTAACCAAATTAACACCTAGAAACTAGTAATGCTTTAATATTTCTTATTATATTAAATGAATTTTAACAATTTTGAGTGTAAATATTTAAAGTTAATTATAAATTAACAGATCAGAAATTCAAATGTCTGTTTTAATTTCTCTCTACCATTTCTCATTTCTTACACATTCCAATATCAATAAATAGGTTTATATACAATTCTATTAGATGTTTTACATGAATTAGAAAATTTAATTTTTCAATGCTTAGTAAAAATTTAGTAATTTTATATTGTCCTAACTTGTTCCCATTTTAAAAATCACCATGAAAGCCATAGATGATAACTGAACAAAATTTACTAGATAATAATAGACCTTGATGTATTTCTTTTTCTGTTGCTGTTTCTGTGTTGGAGAGTGAACCCAGAGCCTTGACGTATTAGCAGTGCCAAAAGATTCTGCTTTAGTTTTCCATCCATTGCACTAAGTGAAGAAGAAGAAGAAGAAGAAGAAGAAGAAGAAGAAGAAGAAGAAGAAGAAGAAGAAG
>NW_026593286.1:39506272-39569175 GCF_907164565.1 Psammomys obesus | reverse complement strand
AGAAGAAGAAGAAGAAGAAGAAGAAGAAGAAGAAGAAGAAGAAGAAGCAGCAGCAGCAGCTATGGGCTCTGTGACTTGTCTTTCTTTCAAAACTAGCAAATATAAAGAGATAAAGACCAGATTTTCTATTTGTGTCAAAATCTATATGCTTATTCAAATAAAAAAATCACTGTTTCTTAAAATTTAGGTACTTTATATTCAGTAGATAATTAATGTTAATTCCCCATCATCTTTACTAGAGAAATTCACATGCTGAGAAATGAAGGCTATGAAACACTGTGAAGTAACAGAAATTAGATCTCTGGCACTCTGGCCATCTTTAGAAATATTTTTAGAAAAAGTTTGCAAATAAGAGAAAACAATACTCCTGCTAATCGCAATTGTTTCATTTTCATCAACTAAAAGAGGTATAAAAATGAATGTGTGGAAAGAGGAATTTCATCCATTTAACAACATGATATCACTGGGATTTTTATTTATAATAATATATTATGGATCTTACCCATTTAAGAATGATGTATCGAAGCATTTATACTTATAATACTACTTTAGCAAGATAAGCAAATATAACAGTAGATACACACGTCTATAATGCACAAAATATTTTCCCTTACCAGCTTTCCTCATAGGATTGATGAATTTTCTTATATCCATCCTTTCTTGTAATCAGTCAGAAAGAGATAATATGCAGTGGCCCAAGCCACATGACAGTTAAAACCGATTGACAAGGATGTCAAATACTCTAAATAAGATCTTCTGTGAGAACCTGGAAACAACTCAGATGTCCCTCTGTTGTGGAATGAATACAGAAATTGTGGTACTTTTACACAGTGGAATATTACTCAGCAATTAAAAACGAGGAAATCATGAAATTTTCAGGCAAATGGTGGGACCTAGAAATGATCATCCTGAGTGAGGTATCCCAAGAGCAGAAAGACATACATGGTATATACTCACTTATATAGAAATAAGATAGGAGAAATATACTGAAATCTATCCACCTAAAGAAGATAAACAAGAAAGAGGACCCAGGGTACAATGATCAATCATCACTTAGACAAATGGGATAGACATTGGATGTAGGAACAAACAAGTAACAGGACAGGAGCTTACCACAGAGGGCCTCTGAGAGACTCTACCTAGCAGTGTATCAAAACAGATATTAAGACTCATAGCCAAACTTCTGGCAGAATGCAGGGAACCAAAAAAGGGGGGGGGGCAGGGGAGGAGTTAATATGACCTGGAGAGGACAGGAATTCCACAAGGACCAAAGTATATCTGGGCACAGGGGTCTTTTATGAGACTGTTTCTGCAAACATGACCATGTATGGATGCAACCTAGAGCCCCTGCTCAGATGTAGCCCTTGGTAGCTCAGTATGCAAGTGGGTACCCTAATAAGGGGAACAGGGACTGTTTCTGACATGAACTCGATGGCAGGCTCTTTGATCTCCCCGACCCCCCCAGGGAGAAGCAGCCTTGCTAGGCCACAGAGGAGGACTTTGCAGCCTGTCCTGAAGATACCTGATAAACCAGTACCAGATGTAAGGGGAGGAGGTTCTCCCTTATCAGTAGACTTGTAATGGAAAGGGGCAGGGAGGAGATGAGGGAGGGAGGGTGGGGTTGGGAGGGAAAGAGGGAGCATACAGCAGGGATACAAAGTTAACAAACTGTAACTAATATTAAAAAAATAAAAATAAAAATAAACTTCTGTAAAAGGTAAATGAAAACACAGATATTTGGTGTCAGAATTAGAAATAATACATATATTTTAATATTATTTTCATATCATTATATTCATCAGCATTAAGTACCAAAGAGTTATATTAAGAAAGCATCAAGTAAATCATAATATTTTAAACTCTTAAGAATTTTTTTATCATTTTTTATTATGTTAAACTGGTTAGATTTATTATAAAATCTAACTGTCTAGAAAGAAATTGTTGGGCAGAAATGTGTTTTCTTCAATTATAGGTTAATTATTTTTCCATTTTACCTTTCTTTCTTTTTATTTTAACTAAATTTTATTTCTTTTAGTCGTATCTAAACAAAGCGAAATAAATGTTTGGTCTGCTTGCAAATGTCAGTTGACAAACCACTCAGCATCAATCTTCTAAAACTGGCATTAAATGGATCACAATTACTGAAACTGAATTTTGCTTGTTATATCTAAATGTCAGGGAAAAAGATTTTTCCCCTCTCATTTGTCCAATGTCCTTTATGAGTGATTATTTAACCTTTGAATTCACTAGATTGTAATACCAATGAAAACTATTTAGATTGAAAAATGTATTTGCTATGGAAAGACCCCAAATTAAAAGCCTGTTGTAGGTTAAATGTTCAGCTGTAGATAGCATTATTGAAATGTTAAGATATAGGCTTTTAGAAACAATGTTATAAATGGTAGTTCACGTATCTTTCCAAAATTTATATTTAATCCCGATGAAAAATGAGAAATTCACTGTAGGACTTGTATACATTTAAGAGAAAGGGAACTATTAATGTTAATTATTCTCATTCTCTGCCTGAGGGAAAGGAGGCTTTATCTTGGGAAAATGGAGGTTTCTCTGTGCAAATTATGGAGTTTCTGAATATAGATGTTTTCTAGAACCGACCAGGTTAGTGTGACAGTTCTTAACTGTCAGATATCTTTTATGTTATTTCTTAGAGATGTTTGTCCTTTTATTTGCAAAATAATCATTATGTAACACAGTAAATAAGATACAGTTATAAAAAAAAAAAGGCAACATAGAAGACAGCCTGAAAATAAAAACTGAGGTGTGGACAAAGCAAACACAGACAAGACAGCCTTTAAATTTACCTACAGCCTTACCTACAGGTAGGGGTAAAAGAGACAGTTATTTTTGAACCCTGATGTAAAGGTGACTGAAGAGGACTTAACCATGATGAACACATAAAACAAACTCTGGTGAGATAGTTGGCTGTAAAGTTTTACTTATGCTCAATAACTCATATATTTAGGAAAATACAGTAACGACAATTTAAATTTTTCTTCTCCAAACGTAAGATATATTGACTGTCACAATTTATTATTCTGTCCTTGAGAAAAACGGTACCTAGTATCTTTTAGGAACAATTTTATAAGTGACAGTTCATGAAGATTTCCAAAATTCATATTTAATCTGATCAAAAAATAAGTTAACCTGTACGCATTTAAGACAAAGTTAATTATCAATGTTGATTAATATAAAAATCAGTGATCATAGTAATTTGATAAAAGAGAATATTAAAACTGTACTTGCTTTGATTTGCGTCTCGCTGATGTTTAAAAGCGTTGAACATCTCTTTAGGTGTTCCTGCCATTCTATATTCTTGTACAGAGAATTCTGTTTAGCTTCGTACCCCATTTTTTAATTGGATTGCTTGATTTATTGCTTTTTAATTTCTTTAGTTCTTTATATATTCTGTATATCAGCCCTCTGTCAGATATAGGGTTGGTGAAGATCCTTTCCCTGTCTGTAGCCTGTCGTTTTGTTCTGATGACCATGTCTTTTGATTTATAGAAGCTTTTCAGTTTCATGAGGTCCCATTTAGCGATTGTTGTTCTTACAGCCTGTGCTGCTGGTGTTCTGTTCAGGAAGTTTTCTCCTATGCCAATGACTTCCAGGCTTTTCCCCACTTTTTCTTATAACCGATGTAGTGTATCTGGTTTTATGTTGAGATCTTTGATCCACTTGGACTTTAGTTTTGTGCAGGGTGATAAATATGGATCTATTTTTCATTTTTCTACATGTAGACATCCAGTTGGACCAGCATGATATGTTGAAGATGCTGTCTTTTTTCCATTGTAAGGTTTGGCTTCGTTGTAAAAAATCAAGTATTCATAGGTGTTTGGGTTTATTTCTTTTTTTTTTTTTCCATTGATCTACCTTTCTGCTTCTATGCCAATACCAAGCCATTTTTATTACTATTGATCTGTAGTACAGATTGAGATCAGGGATGGAGATACCTCCAGATGATCTGTTGTTGTACAGGATCATTTTGAAATTGTTTTTTTTTTTCTTTAATTCTTTATTAATTACACTTTATTAACTTTGTATCCCACTGTGGTTCCTTCCCTCCTCCATTTCCAATCCCTCCCTTCCTCCACCCTCTGCATGCATGTCCTTCTGTAAGTCCACTGAAAGGGGAGGTCTTCTTTTCCTTTCTTCTGATCCTAGTCAATTAGGTCTCATCAGGAGTGGCTGCATTGTCTTCTTCTGTGGCCTGGTAAGGCTGCTTACCCTTCAGGGGAAAGTAATTAAAGAACGGGCCAATCCGTTCATGTCAGACACAGTCCCTGTTCCTATTACAATGGAACCCACTTGGATACTGAACTGCCATGGGCTACATCTGTGCAGGGGTCTTAGGTTATCTCCATGCATAGCCCTTGGTTGGAGTATCAGTCTCAGGAAAGACCCCTGTGCTCAGATTTTTTGGTTCTGTTGCTTTCCTTGTGGAGTTCCTGTCCTCTCCAGATCTTACTGGTTCCCACTTCTTTCCTAAGATTCCCTGCACTCTGCCCAAAGTTGCCCATACATCTCAGCATCTGCATTGATAGTCTGCAGGGCTGAGCCTTTCATAGGTACCTTACACCCATCAGAATGGCAAAGGTTAAAAACTCAAGTGACAACACATTCTGGAGAGGTTGTGGAGAATTGGGAAACCCTCCTCCATTGCTGGTGGGAATGAAAACTTGTACAACCAGTTTGGAAATCAATAAGGCACTTTCTCAGAAAATTAGGAATAGTGTTTCCTCAAATTCCAGCTATACCACTCCTAGGCATATATCCAAAAGATGCTCAAGTATACAACAAGGACAGTAGCTTAACCATGTTTGTAGCAGCTTTATTCTTAATAGCCAGAACCTGGAAACAACCCAGATATCCATCAATGGAGGAATGGATACAGAAATTGTGATAATTTTACACAATGGAATACTATTCAGCATTTAAAAACAAGGAAATCATGAAATTTGTAGGCAAATGGTAGGATCTAGAAAAAAATCATTCCGAGTAATGTATCCCAGGAGCAGAAAGACACACATGGTATATACTCACTTATAAGTGGATACTAGACCTATAAGATAGGATAGACATACTAAAATATGTGCACCTAAAGAAGGTAAACAAGAAAGAGGACCCGGAGTAAGATGATTAATCCTCACTTAGAAAGACAAATGGGATGGAGGGATGGACAGGGGAAGTAAGAGAAAACAAGTAACAGGACAGAAGCCTACCACAGAGGGCCTCTGAAAGACTCTACCTAGCAGTGTATCAACTCAGATGTGGAGACTCATAACCAAACTTTGGGCAGAGTGCAGAGAATCATATGAAAGAAGGGGGAGTTAGTATGACCTAGAGAGGACAGGAGTTCCACAAGGAACAAATATATCAAGGCATGGGGGTTCTCTCTGAGACTGTTTCTCCAACCAAGGACCATATATGGATATAACCTAGAACCCCTGCTCCGATGTAGCCCATGGTAGCTCAGTAACCAAGTAGGTTTTCCCTAGTAAAGGGAATAGGAACTATTTCTGACATAAACTCAACAACTGGCTCCTTTACCCCCCACCCCACCCCACACATACAGAAGGAAGAGGAATAGCATTACTAAGCCACAGAGGAGGACATGGCAGCCAGTCCTGGAGATACTTGATAAGCTAGGGTCAGATGGAAGGGGAGGAGGACCTCCCCTAGCAGTGGGCTTGGAAAGGGGCAGGGAGGAGATAAGGGAGGGAGGATGGGATTGGGAGGGAATGAGGAAGGGAGCTATGGGTGGGATACGAAGTAAACAAACTGTGATTAATATAAAATTTAAAAAAATAAAAATTAAAAAAGTAAAAAGAATATCCAAAACAAATGGAGAACAACCCCCCACAAAAAAAAAAAAAAACTGTACTTGCTCAGTATTTTTAGGAAACAACTGTTGCCAGATGAATAGCAACCCAGAAATGCAAATGATCCCCTGTCAGCTGTTCCTCTCTACCTGCTCCTCTCCTGGTTTCCCTTCCTCTTTCATACTGAATGTCCCCCTTCCGTGTTTTTCTTCATCCTGTCTATTCCTTATTTTTGTTATCCTCTGTCACTTAAATTATCTTTCCCTACTGCCCCTTTCTAGATTCTTGTATTCTTTATGTACTGCAGTTCAGACCCATAATATACTTCAAATATGCTTAATGCAAGTTTTCTTTTTTTATTTTGGAATGGTTATTCCATAAAACCTGATAAAACTGACAGTTAAATAAGGTGATCAGGATCTCAATAGATGCTGAAAAAGCATTTGACAAAGTCCAACACCCATTCATGTTTAAAATCTTGGAGAGATCAGGGATACAAGGCACATATCTAAACGTAGTAAAGGCAATAAAATATACAGCAAGCCTATAACCAACATAAATCTCATTGGAGAGAAACTTAAATCAATCCCACTGAAATCAGGGACAACACAAGGCTGCCCACTTTCTCCATACCTCTTCAACATAGTACTTGAAGTCCTAGCCAGAGCAATAAGACAACTAAAGGAGATCAAGGGTATACAAATCAGAAAGGAAGAGGTCAAAGTGTCACTATTTGCAGATGATATGATAGTATACATGAGCGACCCCAAAAATTCAACCAGAGAACTCCTCCAGCTGATAAACACCTTCAGCAAAGTGGCAGGATACAAAATCAAATCAAAATATCAGAAGCCTTCCTGTACACCAAAGACAAAAGCTCTGAGAAAGAAATTAGAGAAACAACACCCTTCACAATAGCCACTAATTACATAAAGTACCTTGAGGTGACACTAACCAAGCAAGTGAAAGACCTGTTTGAGAAAAACTTCAAGTCTCTGAAGAAAGAAATTGAAGAAGATCTCAGAAGATGGAAAGATCTCCCGTGCTCATGGATTGGTAGGATTAACATTGTAAAAATGGCCATCCTGCCAAAAAGCAATCTACAGATTCAATGCAATTCCCATCAAAATACCAACTCAATTCTTTACAGACTTTGAAAAAAAGATTCTCAGCTTCATATGGAGAAACAAAAAACTCAGAATCTCCAAAACAATCCTGTACAACAACACATCATCTGGAGGTATCTCCATCCCCGATCTCAAGTTGTACTACAGAGCAATAGTAATAAAAACTGCATGGTATTGGCATAAAAACAGAAAGGAGGATCAATGGAACCGCATAGAAGACCCAGAAATAAACTCACATACCTATGAATACTCGATTTTTGACAAAGAAGCCAAAACCATTCAATGGAAAAAAGACAGCATCTTCAACAAATGGTGCTGGTCCAACTGGATGTCTACATGCAGAAAAATGAAAATAGATCCATACTTATCACCCTGCACAAAACTGAAGTCCAAGTGGATCAAAGACCTCAACATAAAACCATATAATCTAAATCTGTTAGAAGAAAAAGTGGGGAACAACCTAGAATTCATTGGCACAGGAGACAACTTCCTGAAGAGAACACCAACAGCACATACTCTAAGAGCAACAATCAATAAATGGGACCTCATGAAACTGAAAAGCTTCTGTAAAGCAAATGACACCGTCATCAAAACAAAACAACTGCCTACAGATTGGGAAAGAATCTTCACTAACCCTTTATCTGACAGAGGACTAATATTGAGTATATACAAAGAACTAAAGAAGCTGAAAAGCAGCAAACCAAGTAATCCAATTAAAAAATGGGGAACAGTGCTAAACAGAGAATTCTCTGTAGAGGAATATCGAATGGCAGAGAAACACTTAAAGAAATGCTCATCCTCATTAGCCATCAGGAAAATGCAAATCAAAACAACCCTGAGAATGGCCAAGATGAAAAACTCAAGTGACAACCCTCCTCCACTGCTGGTGGGAATGTAAACTGGTACAACCACTCTGGAAATCTATCTGGCGCTTTCTAAGACAATTAGGAATAGTGCTTCCTCAAGACCCAGCTATACCACTGCTAGGTATATACCCAAAGTTTGCTCAAGTACACAAAAGGGATACTTGCTCAACCATGTTTATAGCAGCTTTATTTGTAATAGCCAGAACCTGGAAACAACCCAGATGTCCATCAACAGAGGAATGGGTACAGAAATTGTGGTATTTTTACACAATGGAATACTACTCCCCAATCAAAAAGGAGGAAATCATGAAATTTGCAGGCAAATGGTGGGAACCAGAAAAGATCATTCTGAGTGAAATATCCCAGAAGGAGAAAGACAAACACTTATATAGACCTATAAGATATGACAAACATAATGAAATCTGTACACCTAAAAAAGATAATCAAGAGAGCGGACATGGGGTAAGATGATCAATCCTCATTTAGAAAGACAGATGGGATGTGCATTGAACGTATGACAGGAGTCTACTGAGGGCATCTGAAAGACTCTAACTAGCAGTGTTTTCAAAGCAGATACAAAGACTCATGACCAAACCTTCGGCAGATTACAGGGAATCATATGAAAGAAGGGGAGTTAGTATGATGGGGAAAGGATAGGAGCTCCACAAGGACCAAACATATCTGGGCACATGGTCTTTTCAGAGACTGACATTCAACCAAGGACCACGTATGACTATAACCTAGAACCTCTGCTCAGATATAGCCTGTGATAGCTCAGTAACCAATTGTTTTCCTATAATGGGGGGAACAAGGACTATTTCTAACAGGAACTCAATGACTGGCTCTTTGGCCTCCCCACCCCCCAAGGGAGGAGCAGTCCTGTTAGGCCACAGAGGAGGGCTTTGCAGCCAGTCCTGAAGATACCTGATAAAACAGGACCGGATGAATGGGGAGGAGGTTCCCCCTATCAGTGGACTTGGCAAGGGGCACGGTGGAGATGAGGGAGGGAGGGAGGGATTGGGAGGGAATGAGGGAGCGGGACACAGCTGGGATGCAGAGTTAATAAAATGTAACTGATAAGAAAAAAAAATAAAATTAAATAAAAAATTGATATGCAACAGGATAAAAAAAATGTGATCAGGAAGATAATATCTTGATTCAACCTTATTACAAAAATACAAAGATTGAAGGATGATATTACAATCTGCTCATGTGAAATTATTAATTTTCGACTAAAAATAAAGGAATGTAATACACGTTCATTAAAATATTATAAATGATATATAGTAAATGTACTTATCTACTAAAATAAAAATAATGATTCTTGCCGTTTTTATATAAATGAATCACTTATGCGTGTCTCTTCAACATGTGTGTCTGTGCCCCACTTGCATGCTTGGTCCTATGAGAGGCCAGAAAAGAATATCAAGTTTCCTAAATGAGTTATAGAAAGCTGTGACCTACCAAGTACATTTTGAGCCTCCATGTGTGTGCTGATCACTGAGCCTGTGTCCTCTAGAAAATAACCACTAAACCATTCACAGCTTATTGTTTTATTCTGTTATAAACCTTGAAAAATTTTAATTAAAAATTTCAACATAACATTTTTTATAGAGGCTCTTGGGATTTCAAATCTTGCACCCCAGAACACTCACTTGCCAGTCCTTCCATGCCTGCCACCCACCTTTGTGACCTCCCACCACAAAAAAGTAAAGATAAGAAAAATAATAATAAAAGTCCAATTTGAGTTATCTACCCTCATTGGGGCACAGTCAACCTCACAGTGGCCTTTCCCTTTCATAGAACTGCATCCTCCCCTTCCATACCCTACAGAATCCATCAGTTTTGGAGAGCTACACTTCAGCACCCCCATCACACTTTAAGAGATTACTTCAAATGGCTTCCTGTCTAGGCTGTTACTTTTTTGATGATGGGGTGGGTAGGGTTTGTCACAGAAGCCTTCTGTATTCCCCTCATCTCAGCTGTGAATTTTCAGTCATGGACCTCACAGCTAAAGTATTTTCCTTGCTCTTTACAGTCAGTAGAAACATAGATCATTATCCTCCACACAGTTTCTGGTAACAGCACAGACTTTGAACATCTTTCGGTGTATGCCCAGGAGTGGTATAGCTAGGTCTTAAGGTATGACTATCCTCAGTTTTCTGAGAACATGCCAGATGATTTCAAAACTGGTTGTACAAGTTTGCACTCCCACCAGCAATTGAGGCGTGTTCTCCTTTTTCCACATCTGCAAGAGCATGTGTTCTCTCTTGAGTTTTTTATCTTAGTGATTCTTACAGGTATAAAATGGAATCTCAGAGTCACTTTGATTTGCATTTCCCTGATGACTAAGGACATTAAGCATTTTTAAAATTATTACTATTATTATTATTACTATTAATTACAATTTATTCAGTTTCTATCCCAGCTGTGCCCCCTCCCTTGTCTCCTCCCAATCCCACACTCCCTCCCTCTTCTCCCCCTATGCCCCTCTCCTAGTCCACTGATAGATGAGGTCCTCCTCCCCTTCTGTTTGACCTTAGCCCATCAGGTCTCATCATGACTGGTTGAATTGTCTTCCTTTGTGGCCAGGCAAGTATGCACCCCAGAGTGGGAGGTGATCACCAATTAAAAACATTGAACATTTTTTTATGTGTGAATGAGATTTTTTAAATAAATTTTTATTTTTTATATTAATTACTGTCTATTCACTTTGTATCCCAGCCCCGTCCTTCATCTCCTCCCTATCCCACCCTCCCTCCCTCATCTTCTCCAAGTCCAAGGATGGGGAGGTCCTCCTCCCCTTCCATCTGACCCTAGCTTATCAGGTCTCATCAGAACTGGCTGCATTGTCCTTCTCTGTGGCCTGACAAGGATGTTCCCCCTCCCCCAGCAGGAGGCGATCAAAAAGCAAGCTACTGAGTTAATGTCAGAGATAGTTCCTGTTCCCTTTACTAGGGAACCTACATGGATACTGAGCTTCCATGGGCTATATTTGAGCAGGGTTTCTAGGTTATATCCATAAATGGTCTTTGTTTGGTATATCAGTCTCAGAAAAGACCCCTGTGCCCAGATATTTTGGTTTTGTTGCTATCCGTGTGGAGTTCATGTCCTCTCCAGGTCTTACTATCACTCCCTTCTTTCCTAAGATTCCCTGCACTCTGCCCAAAGTTTGTTTATGAGTCTCTGTATCTGTTTTGATACAATACAGGATAGAGTCTTTCAGAGGCCTTCTGTGGAAGTCTCCTGTCCTGTTTCCTGTTTTCTCCTTCTTCCAGTGTCTGTCCTGTTAGCCTTTCTGAGTGAGGATTGATCATTTTACCAAGGGTCCTCATTCTTAATTAGCTTCTTTCCGTGTACAGATTTTTAAAGGGGAACCCTCCTCCATTGCTGGTGAGAATGTAAACTTGTACAACCACTTTGGAAATCAATCTGTCACTTTCTCAGACAATTAGGAATAGTGCTTCTTCAAGATCCAGCTATACCACTCCTAGGCATATATCCAAAACCCTCTCAGGTACAGAACAAGGACATTTGTTCAACCATGTTTGTAGCAGCTTTATTCAAATTAACCAGAACCTGGAAACAACCCAGCTGTCCCTCAACGGAGGAATGGATACAGAAATTGTGCTACATTTACACAATGCAATACTACTCAGAAATGAAAAACAAGGAAATAATGAAATTTGCAGGCAAATGGTGGGATCTAGAAAAGATCATCCTGAGTGACGTAGCCCAGAAAAAAAAAAAAAGACACACAAGGTTATATATTCACTTATAAGTTGATACTAGACATCGAACTCTTTTAAGTGCTTCTCTTTTAGGAATTTTCTGTTTAGCTGTGTATCCCATTTTTTTTTTTTAATTTCATTCTTTGGTTTGTTGATGTTTAATTTCTTCAGTTCTTTTTTTTTTAACTGAGGCTTTAACAATATATTATTTAAGTTTATTTACTTTTCAAACCAAGGGTTCCTCCATTCTCTCCTCCCCCTCTTCTCCTCCCAGTGTTCCCTCCCCTTCCTTCCATCTTTTTCTCTCCCTTTCCTCCCAGAAAACAGGGGCCCACCACCCCTCATTTCAAGTGTTTCCAACATATCAATTCACATCAGGACTGAACATATACTATACTACAGAACTAACATATCTACTGAGGTCAGGAAATATAGCTTTTCCTGGGGGAAGAGATTCAAATGCAGGCAATAGAGTCCATGTTAGAAACAGCCCCCCCAACCAGTGAACACTCCCCAGGTGACCCTCATGAAGACCAAGCATCCCTTTGGCAACATTTGTACAGGGAGCCTAGGTCCTGAACATATCTGCTCCTTAGTTGATGTCTCAGTCTCTACAAGCCCCCATTGGTTTGGGTTAGTTGTCTGTTGGTCTTCTTGTGGTGTTCCTGTCCCCTCAGTGTTCATCCATCTTTCCATAAGACTCACAGAGTTCTGCCCCATGGTTGCTTGCAAGTCCCATCTTCTGTCTTCATCCACTGCTAGGTAGAGCCTTCCAGAAGACAGCAAGTTAGGCCCCTGACTGCAAGCATAACAGCATCTTTAATAGTGTCAGGGGATGACTCTCTCCTGTGGGGTGGGTTTCAGGTTGGAAAAATCATTGGTTGGACATTCCCTCAATCTCTGTTCTCTTTTAACCTCGGCACTTTTTGTAGGCAGGGTAATTTTCGGATCAAAGGTTTTGTAGGTGGGTTGTTGATCCCCTCCCTCCACTAGTCCTGCTTGGCTGGGTGGTGGTCACTTCAGTTTCCATGTACCCTTCCTCACCCTGTTAGGAGTCTCAGGTAGAGTCACATCCATATCCTCCCAGGAGCCTACCCTGTCACAGGCCTATAGCTTGTGAAAGAGACATTTGCTATTCCCGCATTAGTTTCCCTTCTTGTTCCCAGTCCTCTTATCACCTAACCTGTTCTCCCCACATCTGATCTCTGACCTAAATTCCCTCCCCATTCAATCTCCTGCCCAGTTCCCTCTTCATCCACTTCTGCAGTCTAATCTGTTTCCTTTTCCAAGTGAAATTGCAGCACCTGCCCTTGGGCACTCTTTGTTACTTAGGTTCTTTGGGTCTGTGGCTTGTAGTATGGTTATCATGTACTATAGTCCAATATTTACTATTAAGTGAGTACATACCGTGTGTGTCTTCCTGGCTCTGGGTTACCTCAGTCAGGATGATTTTTGTAGTAGTATCCATTTGCCTGCAAATTTCATGACTTTTTTTTTTAATTCAATAGCTGAATATTATTCCATGTGAATAAGTACCACAATTTCTTTGTCCATTTTTTTTTTTTTTTTGGTCGAGGGATATCTAAGTTGTTTCCAGTTTCTGCCTATTATGAACAAACTTGCTATGAACATTGTTGAGCAAATGTCCTTGTTGTATGCTATAGTGTAATTGGATATATGCCTAGGAGTGTTATAGCTGGATCTTGAGGGAACATTATTCCTAATTGTGTGAGAAAGTGCTAGATTGATTTACAAAATGCTTATATAAGTTTATAGTCCCACCAGCAATGGAGGAGAGTTTCCCTTTCTCCACATCCTCTCCAGCATGTGTTGTCACTTGAGTTTTTTATCTTAGCCATACTGAGGGGGGTGAGGTGAAAAGTTAGGGTCTTTTTGATTTGCATTTCACTGATGACTAAGGATGTTGAATTTTTAAGATTCGACATTCTTCTATTGAGAATTCTCTGTTTAGCTCTGTATCCCATTATTAATTGGTTTACTTTATTTGCTGCTTTTTTATTTCTTGATTTCTTTATATATACTGGATAGTAGCCCTCTGTCAGATAAAGGGCTGGTGAAGATCCTTTCCCAATCTGTAGGCTGTCCTTTTATTCTGATGACAGTGTCCTTTGCTTTACAGGAGCTTTTCAGTTTCATGAGGTCCCATTCATTGAATGTTGATCTTAGGGTTATGGCTGTTGGTGTTCTGTTCAGGACATTGTCTCCTGTACCAATGAATTCAAGGTTCTTCCCCAATTTTTCACCCAACAGGTTTAGTGTGTCTCGTTTTATGTTGAGGTTTTTTGTCCACTTGGACTTTAGTTTTGTGTAGGGTGATGAATATGGATCTAATTGCATTTTCTACATGTAGATATCCAGTTAGACCAGCAACATTTGTTGAAGATGTTGTCTTTTTTCCATTGTATGATTTTTGGCTTCATTGTCAAAAATCAAGTATCTGTAAGTGTATAAATTTATTTCTGGGTCTTCTATTCAATTCCATTAATCCACCTTTCTGTTTCTAAGTCAGCACCGTGTAGTTTTTATTACTGTTGCTCTGCTGAGATCAGGAAAGGAGATAGCTCCAGATGATCTGTTGTTGTGCAGAATTGTTTTAGGAATTCTGGGTTATTTTTGTTGTTCTTATTGTTGTTGTTGTTTCTCCATATGAAATTGAGAATTATTTTTCAAGGTCTGTAATAATTGTGTTGATATTTTTATGGGAATTGCATTGAATCTGTATATTGCTTTTGGCAGGATAGTCATTTTCACCATGTTAATCCTACAGATCCTTGAGCATGGGAGATCTTTACATCTTCTGATATCTTCAATTTCTTTCTTTAGAGACTTGAAGTTTTTGTCAAACAGGTCTTTGACTTGCTTGGTTAGAGTCACATCAAGGTACTTTATGTTATTAGTGGCTATTGGGAAGGGTGTTGTTTCTCAGCACTTTAACATTCATATGCGGGAGATCTACTGAGTTTTTTGTTTGTTTGTTTGTTTGTTTTTGTTAATTTTGTATCCAGCAACTTTGCTGAAGGAGTTTGCCAGCTGAAGGAGTTCTCTGGTTTAATTTTTAGGGTCACTCATGTGAACTATCCTATCATCTACTTTGACTTCTCCCTTTCCAATTTGTATCCACTTTATCTCTTTTAGTTGTCTTATTGTTTTAGCTAGGACTTCAAGTACTATGTTGAAGAGATATGGAGAAAGTGGGCAGCCTTGCCTTGTCCCTGATTTCAGTGGCATTGATTTAAGTTTCTCTCCATTTAGTTTGATGTTGGTTATATGCTTGCTCTATATTGTCTTTACAATGTTTAGGTATGTGCTTTATATCTCTGATCTCTCCAAGACTTTAAACATGAATGGGTGTTGGATTTTGTCAAATGCTTTTTTGGTATCTAAGGAGATAATCATGTGGTTTTTATCCTTCAATTTGTTTATATGGGGAATAACTTTGGTGGATTACTGTATGTTGAACCACCTCTGCATACCTGGGATGAAGCCTACTTGGTCATGGAGGATGATATTTTTTATGTGTTCTTGGATTTGGTTTGCAAGTATTTTATTGAGTTCTTTTGCATCAATGTTCATAGGAGAGATTGGTCTGAAATTCTCTTTTTTTGTTGGGTCTTTGTCTGGTTTAGATATCAAGCATACTGTGGCTTCATAGAATAAGTTTGGTAGTGTTCCTTTTGCTTCTATTTTGTGAAATATTTTTAAGAGAATTGGAGTTAGCTTTTCTCTGAAGGTCTGGTAGAATTTGTGCTGAAACTATCTGGTCCTTGGCTTTTTTTTTTTTTTGAAGGGAGACTTTTGATGACTGCTTCTATATCCTTGGGGGATATAAGACTATTTGTTCTATTTATGTGATCTTGATTTAATCTTGGAACATGTAATCTATCAAGAAAATTGTCCATTTCATTTAGATTTTCAAATTTTGTGGCATTTAAGCTTTTGTAGTAAGATCTAATGATTTTGCTGATTTGGATAGTTTCTCTCTGCTGTCAGTTTGGCTAAGGATTTGTCTATCATGTTGATTTTCTCAAAGAACCAGCTCTTGGTCTCTTAGTCTCATTGATTCTTTGTATTATTTTCTTTGTTTCTAATTCATTGATTTCAGCTCTGAGTTTGATTATTTCCAATTGTCTATTTCTCTTGGGTGTCTCTGTTTCTTCTTCTTCTTCTTCTTCTTCTTCTTCTTCTTCTTCTTCTTCTTCATCTTCCTTATAGGTGTGCTTTTAATTAGCTTGTATGCGATGTCTCAAACTTTGTTCTGTAGACCCTTAGAGCTATGAACTTTCTTCTTAGAACTGCTTTCATTGTGTCCCATAAGTTTGGGTAAGTCGTGCCTTAATTTTCATTGAATTTTAAGAAGTCTCTAATTTCTTTTATTATTTCTTCCCTCATCAAGCTGTCCTTGAATTGAGAGATGTTTAGTTTCCACATGTATGCTGGCTTTTTGTTATTTCTGTTGTTGTTGAGGTCTAGTTTTAGGCCATGTTAGTCTGATAGGATACAGAGAATTATTTTGATCTATCTTTTGAGAATTGTTTTGTGCACTACTATATGGTCAATTTTTGAAAAGGTTCAGTGAGGGGCTAAGAAGAAGGTACTCTTTTGAGTTTGAGTGAAAAGTTCTATAGACATTTATGAGGTCCATTTGATTTAGGACCTCTGTAAGTGTCATTATTTCCCTGTTTAATTTCTGTCTAGATGATCTGTCTCTTGGTGAGAGCGGAGTGTTGAAATCTCCCACTATTAAGGTGTTGGGATTGATGTATGATTTCAGCTTTAGTAATGTTTCATTTACAAATATAGGTGCCCTTGTATTTGGGGCATAGCTGTTCAGAACTGTTATGTTCTCCTAGTGGAATTTTCCTTTGATTAGAATGAAGTGACCCTCCTTATCTTTTGATTAATTTTAGTTGAGGGTCTATTTTATTAGATATTAGGAAAGCTACCCCAGCTTGTTTTCTGGGCCCATTTGCTTGAAAAACATTTTTCCAGCCCTTTACTCTGAGGTAGTGTTTATCTTTGTTGCAGAGGTATGTTTCTTGGATGCAGCAGAATGTTGAATCCTGTTTCCACAATCATTCTGTTATTCTGTGTCTTTTCATTAAAAAGTTGAGTTCATTGATGTTGATAGATAATAGTGACCAATGAATGTTAGTTCCTTTTATTGTAGAGTTGGTGGTGTTACTGTGTTTCAGTGCTTGTTTTATTTTAATTCTTTGTTGTGAAGTTATCTATATCCTGTGTTTTCTTGGATGTAGTTGATTTCGTTGGATTGAAGTTTTCCTTCTAGTGTCTTTTTGGGGGCTGGGTTGCTCTGTAGATATTGTTCAAGTTTAGTTTTGTCATGAAATATTTTGTTTTCTCCATCTATGTTGGTTGAAAGCTTTGCTGAGTATAGTAGTCTGTATAGGCTTCTGTGGTCTCTTACAGTCTGTATGACATCTGCCCAGGCCATTCTGGATTTCATAGTTTCTGTTGAGAATTCTGGTGTGATTCTGATAGGTCTAGCTTTATATGTTACTTGGCCTTTTCCCATGCTGCTTTCAATATTTTTCTGTGTTCTGTAGATTTAGTGTTTAGACTATGAACTGACCTGAGGAGTTTCTTTTCTGGTCTAGTCTATTTGGTGTTCTGTAGGCCTCCTGTATGTTTATGGACATCTCTTTCTTTAAGTTGGGAAATTTTTCTTCTATGATTTTCTTGAAAATATTTTCTGGAACTTGGAGTCTGGATTCTTCTTTTTTGTTTATTCCTATTATTCTTAAATTTTGTCTTTTTATCACATTCTTGATTTCTTGGATGTTTTGTGTTTGAAATTTTTCTGATTTTACTTTTTCTTTGAGAGATGATGTATCAATTTCTGCAATTGTATCTTCAGTGCCTGAGATTCTCTCTTACATCTCTTGTATTCTGTTGGTGATACTTATCTTTGCGGTTCCTGATCGTTTCTCTAAGTTCTCTAGTTCCAGGGTTTTCTGTGTTTGTGCTTTCTTTATTGATTCTAAGTCTGTTTTCATGTATTGCGCCATTTCCCACATCTGTGTGATTGTGGATTCCTGTGTTTCCGTGATGGGCTATATTTTTGTATGTTTGTTTCCTCTCTATCTGCCACTACTTGTGCCTCTACCTGTGCCTCTATTTCTTTGGCTGTATTTGCCTGTTCATCTCCTCTTTATGTGCCTCTAACAACTGGATAAGCAGAGCTTTAAAATCATTTTCCTGTGTTTCCAATGAATTGGAGTATCCATTGATTTGAGGGGTTGCTGGTAAAGCCATGCTGTCCTGATTTTTGTTGTATGTGTTCTTACACTGACCTCTAGCCATCTGCTTATCTGTAACCTTTGCCCTTTGTTCCAGGAGTCTTTAGACTGGGTCTGTCTTTCTTTTGTGTCTGGAGTATTCTTCAGGAAGATGGGAGAGGTACACGGGTTTGAGAGTGGATGTTGGTGTTTTAGCTTTAGGTAAGGGGGGAAGGTTGCAGGAACGTATGCCTAAGCATATACATGTACGTGGAAGTGTGCCTTGAGGAAGAGGGTACTAGAGTGTGTAGATGCCTGGAAGGGTGAAGCTTAAGCACAAGAGGAGGTGCGGGTGCTGCTGCTATTTCTGGGCACAATATCCATGTGCAGGTGCCCTGAATACCTCAGTGGCCTATAGGCCTGTCTCCTGGTATTCAGATCTGTTTGGGCTCCAGAAATTGTTTGCTTGGACTCCACTGTTAGAACCACAGAACAAGGGCTTCAATGCTGAGAATGCTGTCCCAAGGATCCCTATGTTGCCAACAGTGGATGTGTGGGTGTGAGGGATCCAAAATCTGGCTGCTAGCATAGAAGGACCCTGGATCTGGGGCTCTGAAGCCACTCACTTGAAGGTGCACTCACTGGCTCACAGGTGTAATCAGAAAGCACAGTGGTTCCCCTGTTGTCTACTCGCAGATTTGGGTACACAAGAGCAAATAAGAGTGTAGGAGATCCATCTACTCAGTGGTGTCCACTGTTTGGCCGCAATGCATGGGCTCTGTACTTGGGGTAGCTGCCTCTGCTGTCTCAGTCACTGAGCAGGAAGGGCCCTGCTTGGACTAGCTGTAGCCCTGCAGCAGCCCTGGGAGGCCTACCTGTGCTGGTTCAGTCATGTAGCAGGGAAGTTCATGCTTGGAACAACCACTGAGGCCTCAGCCTAGCAAAGAGGCCCTTGCTTGGGGAAAGGGGAAATGCAGGCAGGTGTTGAATATTCGCCACTTTCAGTCCCTGGAGATATCCACAGTGACTTGAATCCAAACTGTTCCAGCTCATGGGTTGTCCCCTCTCACCCAGGAAGCCTCAGTGTGGATGTTTTGGCTTCAGCTGACCCTCCACTCACCAATTTGGGAGTTTTGGATCTTGTGCCCCTCAGATAAGGTATGCACTGGTAGCTGCCATCTTCTTTCTTGAGTTCTTTTAATGTTCTGGATATTAGCCTATTGTCATATGTAGGATTGGTGAAAATCTTTTCCTAAGACTGCCGTTTTGATCTATTGATAGTGTCCTTTGGTTTGCAGAAGCTTTTCAGTTTCTAGAGGTTCCATTTATTAATTGTAGATCTTAGAGCCTGTGCTGTTGTTCTGTTTAGAAAGTTGTCTCCTGTGCCAATGAGTTCAAGGCTCTTTTTTTTTTTTTTCTTCTGTAAGCGCATGAGGTTTTTTTTTTAATTGTATACGCGTTCAAACACGGGACATAAACACCCTGTGGAAACAGGAAAGGAATGCAGCCTCGAGGTCTAGGGGTACAGAGTTTTTAAGGGAAAAAAACATGCAAGCAATGACTTACTTGCATTGGCATTACATGGTTGGGTAAGGGAAATTGACTTTTGAAATGACTGGTCCATTATAGGCTCTAAGACTACAAACAGTTCTGGCCTGGTCAGATGGGCCGGTTTCCTAGCAACTGTATAATTTGAGGGCAGGGAAAGAATGCAGTAAGGCCAGTTCTTCTCCTCAGGGCATTACTGGACATGTCTCCACCTAGCTATCCTTTCTTCAGGCTTTAAACTTTAAACAATACTCACTGATTTTTAAGTCTTTGCTCTCTCATTTCCCCCTTCTCATGATCATTTGGAGACCCAGTCTTGGGACTTCCAGATATGACCCCTTGCATCCTACAGATTTACTTTTCCACAGTGAGATCTGAGTACATTACTGTATTTCTCCCAAACATTTCTTTATGAGAGCAACTAAGTGATTTAAAATGCAAGACCCAATGGTTAAAATCAAAGTGTGTAGGGGTCCCTTCAGGGTGGATATAGGGGTAGTAAGCTAAGGAGAACTATTATACTAGGATTTAAACCATCCTCTGGAATCTTTTATATCTAGGATTTCTCCAGGCTTTTAGTCCAGTTGCTGCAATACTAGTACCTATTCCAAGCTAAATAAGTCCCCAGGCTCTTACCCACTTTTTTTTTCCCCTAGAAGATTTTAGTGTATCTGGTTTTATGTTGAGGTCTTTGATCCACTTGGACTTTAGTTTTGTGCAGGGTGATAAATGTGACTCTATTTGCATTTTTCTACATGTATGCACTCTGTTAGACCAGCATCATTTGTTGAAGATGCTGTCTTTTTCCCATTGTATGGTTTTGGCTCCTTTGTCAAAAATCATATATGCAAAGTATGTGGGTTCATTTCTGGATCTTTGATTCAATTCCATTTATCAACAGTGCTCAGATTAACAAAATTGTTGTGTATCTTGAACATCATTCAGTTATTTTTTTCTTCTTACATTTTTTTCCTTAATTTCATTAAGCTCATTCTTTATTTCTTTAAATTCTTAAATTTATTGATGAAATTTATATTTGTTTTCTTAAATCCTTTGTGTTTAAGTTCATCTAGATAATTCTCATTTAAAAAATTTATTTATTTATTTATTTATTTATTTATTTTTCTATCTAGTTACATTTTATTAACTCTGTATCCCAGCTGTGTCCCGCTCCCTCATTCCCTCCCAATCCCACCCTCCCTCCCTCATCTCCACCGTGCCCCTTTCCAAGTTCACTGATAGGAGGAGACCTCCTCCCCATTCATCCAATCCTGTTTTATCAGGTGTCTTCAGGACTAGCTGCAAAGTCCTCCTCTGTGGCCTAACAGGACTGCTCCTCCCTTGGGGGGTGGGGAGGTCAAAGAGCCAGTCATTGAGTTCCTGTTAGAAATAGTCCTTGTAGACTGGTCAGTTTTGAAGGAAATACACTGGCATAATCTTTCACATTGTTTGTATTTTTAAATCAAATGCTAGTATGTGCAGTTATTTTATTATATATATATATATATATATTACAGTTTATTCACTTTGTATCCCTATTGCAGCCTTCTCCCTGTGTCCTCTCAGTATCACTCACTCTCCCTCTTCTCCGCCTATGGCCTTTCCCTAGTTCTCTCATAGGGGAGGACCACCTTTCCTTCTATTTGTCCCTAGCCTATTAGGTTCCATCAGAGCTGGTTGTATCATCTTCCTTTGTGGCCTGGCAAGGCTACACCTCCAGGGACAGGTGAATAAAGAGCCAGCCACTGAGTTCATGTCAGAGACATCCCCTGATCCCCTTACTTGGAAACCCACTTGGAAAATGAGCAACCAATGGGCTTCCTTTGAATGGGGGGGGGTCCTAGGTCTTCTCCATGCATGGTACTTAGTTGGAGTATTGGGCTCTGCATGCCGCCCTGGGCCTAGATAGTTTGGCTCTGTTTTTCTCCTTGTGGAGTTTCTGTTGATGCATGCTGGAGAGGATGTGGAGAAAGGGATACCCTCCTCCATTGCTGGTGGGAACGTAAGCTTGTACAACCACTTTGGAAATCAATCTGGTACTTTCTCAGAACATCAAGAATAGTGCCACCTCAAGATCTAGCTCTACCACTCTTAGGTATATACCCAAAAGATGCCCCACCGTTCAATAAGGGTATCTTATTATTTTTAAGTCTGATGTGGAAGAGCACATGGAGGCAGAAGAGAGGATCTTTTGACAAGTTGGGCCTCTAGGTCAGCAAAGCTTGGGTAGATAAAATGAGGTAGAGAGAGGACTCTGGTCTTGTATATATGATTTGTTGCATGGCCCAAGCCTGGTGTGTAGAAGTATATCTGGTTCAGTGGAAAGATTAGAGGAGGTGAGGAGGAGCTTATTGTTTAGAGAGTAATTAGGGAATGTCCTGGCTCAAGCTCAGAGGTAGATTGTAGCACAGAATGAAGGGCCAAGGTCTAGATATGATGGTTTGGGAAGGGTGTGTGGATATAGATGGAGAGAAAAACTCATCAGCTAGACCCTCAAGAAGGGTGTGAGAAATCTTGCCGTGTTATGAAAATCTGTGGGTTGTTGCATGTAAGGTAGATTTTGCTGTAGGAATCGTTCTAGTGCAGGCATTGTGGGAAGACAAAGCTGGGCCATTAGATTTGGGACTAAAAGCTATATATGAGTGGTTAGGAAGAAGGCATGAATGGGGAAAGTCACAAAGACTCACCAGGGTAGATACTTGAGTACTCAATACATGGCAAATAATTCAAATGATGAATAACCAATATATATTGTTAAATTTTAAAACTTTAAAATTTTTTTCACATCAGGCAATTTGAATGCTAAATGTATTTTGTAATATGTATTTCTTTCTTTCCATATACATGCATCTAGTGTTCACATTTATCATAAAGCTATGGCTATTTTAGGTGAAAATATATGCATTTATTGGTTACTTTATATATTTCTTATTCCCAGCACAATCAGAAGTAATCAGACTTACTCCAAGTCACAGATATATTTTATGTTATTAAAACAAAAAAGAATAAAGAGCTAGAATCAAGCAATAAAGAAAAAAGCAGGCCAAAGTAAACTTTTGATCTGAATATATCTAAACTTTGATCCTTTTTAAATTTGAGGTACATAAGGGAATATGATTTGACACATCACTCTCATTATTTTGTTATAGAAGTTGGCAAGGAAATGCAAAGTAATGTTTTATAACACAGTCCGTGTGAGGCTTTGTTTAATGATTCTATGTGGGACATTTATCGGTGTATTTGAAAGTAATGTCAATGGTATTTTTAGGAAAGATTAGGGACATTTTTTACAGAGTTCTTTTAATCTCTTCTTAATGAAAGGCAGGGGCAGTTTTAGGATTTAAATTGCTTTGATAAAACCTAATAACCAAAAGCAACTTGAAAAGTAAGATTATTTGGTTTATGCTTCCACACAATCCATCATGGTGTTAGTTAGGGCAGGGACTCAACCAGGGCAGAAGCCTTAAGATAGGAAATGATGTAGAAGCCATAGATGAATGCTATTTATGGGTGTGGTGTTTAATGTTTGCTCAGTCTGCTTTCTTATAGCACCCAGGACCACCAGCCTGGGGGTGTTATCTCGTACAGTGACCTGGGCACTCCCACATCTAACCCCAGTTAGAAAAGATCTTATTCTTTTAAGGGCATTTTCTCATTGGTGTTCTCTCCTTTAAAATGACACTATACATTTGTATCTAGTTTGTATCAAGTTATTATAAAACTAGCTAGGACAATTGACCTGTAATCAATCTGACACACAAGCACATCATTTCTCAACTTTCCATTTTTATTTGCCTTTAAGATCCCATATTAAAATCAATATCACATAATAAAACATTTTATAAACTTAAATGTCCCACAGTCTTTACAAATCTAAACACTTTAAATGTTCAGTCTTTAAAAAAAAAATCAATTCACTTTTAAATCTAAGGTCTCTGTAAAACTCAAAATCTCTGTAAAATCTCAAAGTGGCTCAACTGTGGGTTCTTATAAAATCAAAACCGGTTAAATACTATCTTATTTCAGGCAACAGGAACTAGGGCAAGTCATAATCTGAACAAAACAAGTCCATATCCAATATTGTGAATAACTCAGTGTTCCATGTCTGTGGTTCACTTATGACATTCCAAGCACATCTCTGGCTTCACTGTCTGCAACACACACAGCTTGTCTCTAGGCTAAGCTGGCAGTACACCATGGCTATTGCTGTCCTTGGTGGTCTTCCGGGTCTTTTCCTGCAAGTGGGATGCACTTTCACTAGTATCCTCTCATGGGTTTTCTTTACGATACCAAGTTTCCACTCCTCTGCACTACCCCTTCCACCATAGGGTTCTGATGACTACTGAGACTGCACTTTCACCAATGGCCTCTCCTGGCTTCTCGTCGCTTCTATCTCAACTGTTCTTCATGATCCCAGCCTTGTAAACCAGCACACTCGGAAGACTCTTCTTATGAACAAGTTTGGCTGCTAGCATGAGGTTAAATCTTGGCTACCTCTCGAAGACAGATTCTGTGTATTGACAGTGAGGAGAAACTTCCCAGAAGACTTTACCTCAATAATGCGGGTCCCTACTTGTGTGTGTGTGTGTGTGTGTGTGTGTGTGTTATTGCTTATTTTATTTAAATCTTTTATTATTATCATTTATTACAATTTATTTAATTTATATACCAGTTGTGTCCTCCTCCCTTATCTCCTCCCAATCCCACCCTCTCTTCCTCTTCTAGTCCACTGATAGATGAGCTCTTCCTCCCCTTCTATTTGACCCTAGTCTATCAGGTCTCATCCGGACTGGTTTCATTGTCTTTCTCTGTGGCCTCCTCAGGGGAAGGGGATCAGAGAGCTTATTACTGAATTCATGCCATAGAAAGCCCCTGCTCCCCTTATTAGGGAACCCACTTGGAAACTGAGTCTATGAGCTACTAAACTCTGAGCCAGAGTTTTAGTTTCTCTTCATGCATTGTCCTTGGTTGGGGTATCAGTCTATGCAGGGCCTCCAGGGATCAGTTTTATTGGCTATGTTGGTCACCATTTGGAGCTCTTATTCTCTCCAGGTCTTTCTATCTCCCCCTTCTTTCCTAAGATTGCCTGCACTCTGCCAAAAGTTTGACTGTGAGTCTCAGCCTCTGCCTCAAAACTTCAATTAGTAGAGTCGCAAAGTATCATTCTTTGCAGATGATATGATAGTATACTTAAGTGACACCAAAAATTCTACCAGATAACTTCTTCAGCTGATAAATGCCTTCAGCAAAGTGGCTGGACACAAAATTAACTAAAAATTCAGTAGCTTTTCTGTATACGAAAGACAAAAGGGCTGAGAAAGAAATTAAGAAAACAACATCCTTTACAATAGCCACAGATAACATAAACTACCTTGGTATGATTCTAACCAAGCATGTGAAAGACCTGTATGAAAAAATCTTCAAGTCTCTGAAGAAAGAAATTGAAGAAGAAATCAGAAGTTGGAAAGATCTCCCATGCTCATGGAGTGGTAGAATTAACATAGTGAAAATGGCCATCATACCAAAAACAATCTAGAGATTCAATGCAATTCCCATCCAAAAAACAATACAATTCTTTACAAGACTTGAAAGAACAAGTCTCAATTTCGTGGGGAAAAACAAAACAAAACAAAACAAACAAACAAAAAAAAACAGAATTGCTAAAACAATCTTGTATGATAACAAATATTTTGGAGGTATCTTCATCCCTGATTTCAAGCTGTACTATAGAGCAACAGTAATAAAAACTGCATGGTATTGGCATAGAAACAGAACAGTGAATCAATGGAATTGAATAGAAGACCCAGAAATAAACCCACACACTTATGAATGCTTGATTTTTGAAGAGAATCCAAGAGCATACAATGGGAAAAAGATAGCATCTTCAACAAATGGTGCTGGTCTAACTGGATGTCTACATGTAGAAAAAATGCAATTAGACGCTTATTTATCACCTGCACAAAACTAAAGTCCAAGTGGATCAAAGATCTCAACATATTGTCAGACATACTAAATCTGTTAGAATAAAAGGTGGGGAAGTGCCCTTAACTCATTGGCATAGGAGACAACTTCCTGAACAGAACACCAACAGCATTGGCTCTAAGATCAACAATCAATAAATGGGACCTCATGAATCTGAAAAGCTTCTGTAAAGCAAAGGAGACTGTAGTCAGAACAAAATGACAGCCTAGAGACTAGGAAAGGATCTTCACCAACTCTATATCTGACAGAGGGCTAATATTCAGAATATATAAAGAACTTAAGGAGTTAAACTAACCAAGTAATCCAATTAAAAAATGGGGTACAATTTTTAATGTCCTTAGTCATCAGGGAAATGCAAATCAAAACGACCTTGAGATTTCACCTTACACCCATCAGAATGACTAAGATCAAAAACCCAAGTGACAGTACATGCTGGAGAGGTTGTGAAGAAAGGGGAACCGTCTTCCACTGCTGGTGGGAATGTAAACTCTAGAAATCAATCTAGCAGTTTCTCAGACAATTAGGGATGACGTTTCCTCAAGATCCAGCTATACTACTTGAAGCCATATATCCAAAAGATGCTCAAGCACACAATAAGGACATTTGCTCAACCATGTTTGTAACAGCTTTATTTGTAATAGACAGAACCTGGAAATGACCCTCAAATGAGGAATGGATACAGAAATTGTGGTACATCTACACAATGGAATACTACTCAGCAATAAAAAACAAGGAAAGCATGAAATTTGCAGGTAAATGGCGGAAACTGGAAAAAATCATCCTGCATGGGGTATCCCAGAAACAGAAAGACACACAGGGTATATACTCACTCAAAAGTGGATATTAGACATATAATATAGGACAAACAGACTAAAATTTGCACACCTAAAGAAACTAATCAAGAAGGAAGACTGTGGCTAAGATGCTCAATCCCCATTCAAAAAGGCAAAGAGGGTGGTCATCAGAAGGAGAAAAGAGGGAACAGGACAAGAGCTTGCCACAGAGGGCCTCTGAAAGGCTCTACCCTGCAGGGTATCAAAGCATATGTTGAGACTTATGGCAAACCTCTGGGCAGAGTTCAGGGAATCTTATGAAAGAAGTAGGAAATAGCAGGATCTGGAGAGGACAGGAACTCCACAAGGAGAGCAACAGAACCAAAAAATCTGAGCACAGGGGTCCTTACTGAGACTCATACTCCAACCACGGGCCATTCATGGATTTAACTTAGGACCCCTGCACAGGTGTAGCCCATGGCATTTCAGTGTTCAAGTGGGTTTGATAGTAATGGGAACAGGGACTGTATCTGACATGAAATGATTGGCCTGCTCTTTATTCACCATCCCCTGAGGGAGGAGCAGCCTTACCAGGCCACAGAGAAAGACAATGCAGACACTCCTGATGAGATTTAATAGACTAGGACCAGAAGGAAGGAAAAGAAGACCTCCTCTATTAATGGACTTGGGAAGGGGCATGCATGTAGAAGGGGGAGGAAGGGAGGGATTAGGATGGGAGGAGGGAGGGAAACACAGGAGGATACAAAGTGAATAAAGTGTAATTAATAAAGAATTAAAAAAACTTCATTCTAATAATTTGTATCTAAATGCAAATAAAATTTTGTATGAATGAAGGAAATATTCAAATGTGGGTACAAATAATAACTTTGAAAATTTTGTTTGTAATTCAAATAAGTTGTTATAAATATTCCTTGTATAATCCACCATCCAAGTCATGTAAGATCAATTCTATTTTTGGTAACACACAAAAAATTTGCTCACACATGATGTGCTGTGGTTCTTAATCTTAATTCTTAAGAGTCTGAACTTGAGTTTATATATTTTTAAAGATAGAAATTGTATTATTATAGGTTATGAGAAATAGATTCAATGTTTTCATGATAGTTACAATATGCTTGTTGATTTTTCTTAACATCTATCTAGTGCTTCCTAAAGAATGCAAGACTTGCCTTTGTTCTACTTGTCATAAATCATTACAGAATTATTGATTTTTAGGTAAAAAAAAATCTTTATTCTCTTTCAATAGGGGTAAAGTTACATCTTTTGCTGTGGGGATCTCATTTGTAGCCTCTGTTTTTATGTGAGCCTGTGATAATTATATGGACATGTCATCAGTAGCACTTGTGGTTTTTGATGTTGGATCAATATATACTATCAAATGTCAAAAGTCATTTCTATTTCCTGAACATTTTGAAACAGAATATAGTCATTACTTTTATGACCTGACATAATTGCCATATGGCCTAGAAGGGCTTAGTTAAGATAGTCCATCCAGTATAGCATTTGTGAGGAAGAGAAGGGGAAAATGATATAAAATGTCTTAAGTTTTGAGAAATTAGCAATGTCCTTCTAAAGATTGCAATGCAGAGATCAATGGTACATGGGAATCCCAGCCCTAATGGACACAGAGAGAACAATGCTTACATTAGAGGCCTAGGAAACATCCAGAAGAGGGAGAGAGAAAGATCGTAAGAGCCAAAAAGAAGGAATTTCGCTGTGATACACTCTTTCCTAGGAATGGCTGCATAAACAAGACTAGAACAATGGCAATATAAATAGACATGCTGCAGAGGATTCTGCTAGAGGAAAAGAACTTGGGAAGCTGGAGGCAGAAAAATCTACAAATATAAAATTGGAAAATATTAAGTTCTGTGAAAACTATTAATAAATCAATGTTTAAAGATAACAATAAGGGCAAATACTTTAATAAAGAAGTAAACAATGTTCCTTAAATCAGCTTTTTAACATTCACAATCATGACTTGAGTTATTGGCATCCCAACACTATCTCTTAGAGTTCAAGACACCGAAGCAAAACCTGATAAAAACATTTCTGTCAGTCACTGATAAAAATTTTTCATCTCTGAAATTTGTCATTTTTAATAACAAATACAATTTCATTTTTAAATATTCATAACAGTAACTAGTTCCTCTCATTAATTAATGTTGGAAAATAATCTGATACTTCACAAACTTTGGATTTGGCATTTTCCCCTCCATCCCCGCCAGATTATGTCTTTGGTGTTATCTTTCTTGTTATTACTGTTAATTTTTAAGTGAGTAGGTGCATTGTGATAAACTCTCTCCTAACAGAGTTAATATCTGTGTGTCAGTGGCCTAGTGATTTCAATAAGAAGAGAATCATGGGGCCTCAAATTATATGTTATCCTAAGGGCCATGTTCCCATATATCGCTTATAGTTACAGGGCCTCTAACATCCAACATATGAACCTTTCCAAAATATGGAAAAACAGAAAGAAAACAATGTATTCAAGGAAAATCTGATTTTATATGAAGTATACAATCTGCAATATGCCTGAATACTTTACATGTTGTTCTTTTACAGACAAACTCTTCCCTCAGAGTCCATGAGCAGGTCAGGCTATGCAGACTGACAGCTGCCTAGACGTCTGGAGACACTGACCATTCAAATAGTGTGTGCTACTCTCTCATTGAATTTAGTTCTTTTGTTTCATGTACACATATTTGAAAACACACAACCTTGCAACCATCATGTTGAATAGGAAAACTAGAGTAAATCATGCACATTGCATTCACTTCATGCTTTGGTCAATATTCTCATCTACCGATGTGAGATTTACAGACATTTTATTCAAAGCATTTCTTTTTTATTTTTATTAATTACACTTTATTCATTTTGTCTCCCCCCCCCATAGCTCCCTCCCACCTCTCCTTCTAATCCCTCCATCCCTCCCCCTTTTGGCCTGCTCTTTGATCACCTCCCCCCTGAGGGGGAAACAGCCTTACCAGGCCATAGAGGAAGATAATGCAGCCTCCAGATGAAACCTAATAGACTAGGATCAGACAGAAGGAAAGGAAGACCTCTCCTATAGTGGACTTGGGGAGGTCATGTGTAGATTTACAGTCATTTTAAATGGCTTTCTGTTAAATACATTACTGTCATCCCACTGGTCAGTAACATTTTAGGGCTTAAATAACACTAAATTTCAGCTTTATTTCCATTAATCATTATGAAACATTTCTAAGAATAATAAATTCTGGAAGAATGAGGTTCTTGATGGTGGTGCTAAAAGTGTAAGTGTGCTTTGATGGAGCTTCAAGTTTGGTATCTATTTTGTAAAATGCAGTCCTACCTTTTATAAAAATATCTTCCTTTGAGTAACAGTAAAGGAGCATCTGAATAATAGCACTCTCAGTAGAGTCTTTACATAAAAAATATTTTATTTTGAAATAAAATAAATAATCCCAGGAACAAAATAAAACATCCATTTGTTTGCAATCTCTTTGTTAGAGTTCAGTTCTATATGGGTTTATGTTACCAGTTTTAATACTGTTTTGGCGATGGAAATATCCCAGGAATTATCTTATATTTTGGTTACTATTGCCCATCTCATAGGAAATATATTGCAACATCATTTATGTCATTAAAAATTTCATGGATGACTTATAATATTTTAAAACTGTATTCCCACAATAAACACACACACACACACACACACACACACACACACACTTTGGACTTCAATGATTCTACTTTCACTGAAGCAATAAAAGAATCACATAATATTCTTTTCAAAGCCATCAGAATACGTCCATGAGAGTGTCATTGTAAACAACAAAATCCTTCTCAGATTACTTTTAAAGCTTAAACCAGAAATTAAGAATTATTCGTCTTGAGATGGGGCTTAAATGCACACAATAAGAGGTTGCTCCACTTGAAAAATAAAGATATTTAATATAGATGTCTGGGTTTCCAATTAGTTCTCACAAATCAGAATATGTGACTGAAAATTTTTACAATGCTTCATTTCAAAGCTGCTGACTATTAGGATTGGAATCTTATTTTTCTAAACATATTCATCTGAGACAAAATAGACTGCAACCGTGTTTCTGAGTTAAAGCTGATGAGTCTTTCAACAAGGACCATTTTTTTCTAGCTTTTCATATATCTGAGGTATAGTCATCATTGTGGAAGCCGTTAGGATGTTTCTTCATACTTCATATAATAAATGACATCATATTTTGCATTTTTTTCTGTTCCTCAATCCTTTGTTTCTCCTTTCTTCTGGGGGAATTTCTGTTTACTAATATTACCTCTTAAAATTAAAATTTTTTTTTTCTGAAGACTAGATTTGAAAAATTGAAATAGATTTCACGGAAAACCTCATGCTTTCATTTTTGTATAGATCTATCAATATTGGTAGTGGCTTCCTAAGCCTGTTTTTTCAGTAACAAGAATTCCACATTTCAAGTATATTCCTCAGTTTCATTCTTGTATCCATTAACTATGACGGATTGTAAATCTATGTGGAGGTATTGTGATTTAGTTGTGGCTTGCCAGGGGTTTTCATCATAGAAAGGTTTATTAAGCCACATGCTAATGTAGAAGTCAGTGGAAAAGAAAGTTTGCTAAATAAAGGTTCAAACTTTGTTTTGCCTCTGGGTCTTTGTTGCACAGCATATAATACGCTGATACATTATCTGATGAAACTGCTGTTTGCAATGATACAAATTAATAGAAGGGATTTATCATTTTTATCAAGTAATAGAAACAAGTACCCTCCTGGGAAATAGAACTTATCTCCAAATTAAAGCAATTAAATTCATGCCACTGAACCACACAACCTTAGTCTTGTGAGGTTATTTAAAATTGCTTCTGGTCATATGAAATACATTTTTAATGAGCAGCATAGAGCGATGTAAGTACTTAAGGATATAAAGACTCCACAGTACACATCATTTCGAATCCTTATTAAAGTACACAGCACATCAGAAGTAATCTTATTATTCAGCTCTGTCAGGAAAGTTATCCTCCCATTATTATCTTGGGTTCTCTGGAGTGTGGGTACATGGTAGTCTAAGAGAAAGTTAAAGGGACACATTGCTTTTTTCTCTTCACTGTAAATGCCTGTTAATTAAGCTTGGATACATTTTAATTTATGGAGTATATGTACAGGTCATTTTTACTTAATTATGAATATGCATTTATACATATATTTGGTAGTGTGTCTATTGACATATTCTAAGATGAAATTACTTTGCAACTTAATCAGTAATTAGGGACAATACATTACTATTCCAACTATATTGTTTAAAATTTCAGATTAGACGATCAATGTGGATTCACACAACATGAAAATGGTTAGGTTTTCTTTATAATTTTCAAAGTAATAATGAAATTATATATGCAAAAAATTATATAGTAACTTTAAACTTCTCCATAAATATGAGCTTAAGGATTTGGAAGCCTTAGTAATGCAACACTTTATGTTATACGATAAATATGGAAATATATTGTCACTATATTTCCATGGTTCAAGCTTGATGATAAAGTAAATAATGCACATATATTTTTCCTTACTGGATTAATCAAAACTATTTAAAATGAAATCATGCACAACTGTAAAGAATGTATATAAAATCTATTAGGAAACAGTTTTATAGCAAATGAAAATAATGTTCACAATTATGATTGATGGACTAGCTTAGGCTGGTGTGCCACCAACCCTGAGGAAGTGAGTGGAACACTGGAATTCATATGTTAGCAGTGAAAAACATGACTTCCTCAAGTTGTCTTCAAACCTTCACACATGCTCCATGGAATATGCACATGACATGTATGCCAAGGCATGCGTGTTCACATGTGTCCATATAAATAAATAAATGCAAAATCAAATTTTAAAAATATTTATTATTTTAAAATGGATACAAACTAATAAAGCACAGTTGAATAAGAAGTGTAAGGCATGGTTTTAAGCACAAACAAGGAGAACACTGAGTTCACTTGGTCACTCTACTTGGTCACTCTACTGTGAGAAAGTAAATGAAATACTTGTTACCCTACCAGGGCCACAGTTTCAAGCAATCATTGCATTAAGAAAATTTTTATGTATCCTAAGTTTTAATTAATTTATATACTCTCAAGTTATAAAATATTTTAACTCATAAATATTGATAATACTGTATATTGAAAGAAGTGTCTTAGAAGGAATCCCATCTTCTAAATCACTAAATAAAAGTATCCTTAAATTTAAATTAGCTAATAAGGATAAGTTTAGAAGGGAATATGTTTTCAGTGACTTTTATTGTTGATTACTTTAAAACGCTTTGCAATACGTCTTTTTCTACGAAAGGAGAGGTATAATTCTCTGTCTCTGACATCTGGTGATGCCCTTTCTTACTGCATTTGAAGTACAGCTGCCCTATGCAAAAGTCTGCATTAACACCTCAGTCAGTGGATACATGCAGTCTGCTTTTCAGTACAGCCATGGTGCCTATGAGTTTACTAAAATACTGTGTGCCTTTTGAAGATCTCCGGTGAGAGCGGTGAACTGTGGCCCAGATAATTCTAGGCAAATTTCAAACCCACCTAAATCACGACTTAGTAAATGTTTAAGTTACCATTTAGGGGTTGCTGCAGAAACAATATTGAGTAATGGAAATAGATATGATCACAATACCTTCACCAAACCTTTATAAACCTTTGTTGTAAATTTAGGAAGTCTCAGAGCCTAGCAAAAAACTCAGAAATTTATTTAGTATTTTCATGTATCTTCAGAAATTCCTTCACTCACAACCAAGCTTGGGCAAGTCTGAATTATATTTCTCAAAAAACAATCCTAAGGGAAATACCAGAAATAACTTTAAGGAAAAAACTAGGTCTTCAGATTTATTGAAAAAGTAGTGTGCATAGGATTTTAAAAGTTACTTCCCATTTCAAAAGCAGAAATACTGGGAAGATAATCAACATTAAAATCTGCAAAACTAGTAACCTAAGAAATAGAAGAGCAACAAAAAGTACAGTTAAATTATAAATCCGGACTGTGATAGCCATCATCATCCTTGGAAACCCACGCAGAGAGTAAGTGCAAATACTTGATAAGTAAAGGTGCTGAAAAACACTGAGGTAACCACAGCACAGTGTATTGAAGAAGGTTTTAAGGGAATCAGAAAATTCCAATCCATCAAATGGAAAAATTGCCCTGAATATGTACAATATAAAAATGTTTCTATTTGATTTTTTTGGTGTTTGATTTCAAATACAGATTCAATGCCTGGGAAATGTTGAGAGCTATAAAAAATTCTCAAACATGATTGGGGAAGAGAGTTCCTGATTTATGAGGAAGGAATAAAGGATGTAAATGGGGAGAGCTGTGAGGGCAAATGGCTGAAGCACAGTAGTTAGGTCTTAGAAATCATGGAAGGCAGTGGTTTCCGTTTTCATACTTATCTACATTTAAGAACCTCTAAAACAAGTCCATATTTTAACATACTTAAAAAGCAAACTGTTTACTTCCACATGGAGAAAGTAGATTATAATGAAGAATAGCAAAGAATATAGCCATCATTTGTTGTGGTTATAAACATGTTTTTCTTTTGATCTCTGGTATGAGATATGGGTCTGATTCAGATGGTCTACATCAACAGACTATTTTGCCTCTTGTGGTCTTTGCCAGGTAAAATGAGTTGAATTCTAAGGACTTTGAGAGGTAAAAATATGACAGCACAGAGGAAGAAGGCACAGATGCTTGGAGGAGGACTGTTTGGTGCTGGTTGGTCCTGCTGATGCATTTGATGTTTGCTGATTTGCTGGTTACCTGGACTTCTGGATTTCTGGATGACTGATATTGGTATTTCCCTCGAAAGAATCCTATGACCCTACCCAGCAGGATGCAGCTACAAAAGAACTGCAACCCCTCTCCCACTAACCTTTTCTCTTGCCTATCTGGTTTTAGGGTGTTGGAAGGGATTGGGGTGGAGTAGGGAGAAAGAGATAAGAAATGTAAATAAGAGTACATTTACACAATGGAATACTACTCAGCAATTAAAAAGAAGGAAATCATGAAATTTGCAGGCAAATGGTGGGAACTAGAGATGATCATCCTGAGTTAGGTATCACAGAAGCAGGAAGACATACATGGTACATACTCACATATAAGTGTATATTAGACATATAATATAGGATAATCATACTAAAATCTGTACATCTAAAGAAGCTAAGCAAGAAGGAGGACCCTGGGTAATATGCTCAATCTTCATTCAGAAAGGCAAACTGGATGGACATCAGAAGAGGGAAAAGCAGGAAACAGGACAGAAGCCTACCACAGAAGGCCTCTGAAAGACTCTACCCAGTAAGGTATTAAAGTAGATGCTGAGACTCATAGCCAAACTTT
The DNA here is from genome assembly GCF_907164565.1 of Psammomys obesus. Taxonomy (NCBI): domain Eukaryota; kingdom Metazoa; phylum Chordata; class Mammalia; order Rodentia; family Muridae; genus Psammomys; species Psammomys obesus. The sequence continues at coordinate 39,534,659 of NW_026593286.1, read as the reverse complement.
GGGCAGAGTGCTGGGAATGTTATGAAAGACGGGGGAGATAAAAAGACCTGGAAGGGACAGGAGCTCCACAAAGAGAGCAATAGAACCAAAACATCTGGGCACAGGGGTCTTTTCTGAGGTTGATACTCCAAACAAGGACAATGCACAGATATAACCTAGAACCCCTGTTCAGATGTAGCTCATGGCATCTCAGTGTCCAAGTGGGATTCTTAGAAATGGGAACAGAGGCTGTCTCTTACATGAATTCAGGGGCTAGCTCTTTGATCGCCTCCCCCTGAGGGGCGAACAGTCATACCAGGCCACATAGGAAGACAATGCAGCCAGTCCTGATGAGACCTGATAGACTAGGGTCAGATGAAAGGGGAGGAGGGGGGCGGGGCAAGATGGCAGCGCCGGGAGGACTCTCATTCTGAGGAGCAGCACAGCAGGATTGGCACAGTGACCAGCAATCAGAACTCGCGGCCATAAAACACAAGTGGTTGTGTTTCTCAGGTGAGAGGATACCCCATGGTGGGGGATTCGATCAGCTTTAACTCACCCGGCTAAACCGCGGAAGAGATCCGCGTTCCGCCAGGCGCTTGGTCGCCAGCCCAGAGCTACCCGCCAGTGTGATCTGGTCATGGTCCCAGACTGAACTGTGGGCCCACAACACCACAGACTGGATTTCCCAGTCGGGAGATAACCCCACGGAGCAGGAAACAATTGGGACCGACCCCAGGTTGCCCAGACATCCCCTGGAAAAGACTCGGGTTCCGCGGGTGCCCCAGGAGCCAGCCCGGACCCAGAGCTGGGAACCCAGGCTCCTGCACGGAGCCCTGTCTGCGCGCGTGATTCGCTGCCTCAGATAGAACTGTGGGCACCAGGGCAACAGGGCACCAGACTGCGTGTCTCTGGCAGGAGGAAACCCCCAGTGGAGGAGGTCAGCAGCTCTAACGCTTAGGACACCCAGCACCAAAACACTTCCTGGACTCATGCAGACTCTAGTGCAGGCAGGAGCACTGTGCTCTGCCGCCATTGTTGCGTTCCCCTGGGGCACTGAGACACACAGCTGCATCCTTGGACCTGCAGGAGCCGAAGAGCCATTACAGCAGCCCTCAGATACTGTGCCAGGGATCGGCCAGTTGTCCCTGGCTGGACTGCCAAAACTGTAGGAATCCCTGATCCTTCAGGGGGGCTGCACCCACAGCGTCTGGACCAGAGTGGTGCCTACAGCCGCCATCCCAGACAGAGACACACAGCTTCTGGTCCAGAGTGAGGCACCCAGCCTCCAGACCAGAGCAGTGCCCCCAGGCGCCAACTCAACCTAGGTGCACATTCTCCAGGTCCAGAGCAGAGCAATCAGCCTTTGGCCCAGAGACTTGCTGAGTGCACCTCCCACTTTCTCAGACAGAACTGTGCGCCCCAGGATAACAGACTGAGTTTCCCTGTTGGGAGAAAACCCCATAGCTAGGGAATCAGCAGTTTCTTCAAGAGGACTGTACATGGAAATTTAGTGAGCAGGAGCACACTAAATTTATAACAAGAAACCCAGCAGTGGGGCAGCTGTCTTGAGAAATTTTATGGGTAAGAGGAGATCCCCCCCTGCCTAACATAGACCACAGCTACTACTCAGGGCTATAAACCTGAGGTGAGCAGTGGCAACTCCGGAGAAACACTGGCCATACAGTGACCATAACCAAAAAGCAGAGAAGGACTCCTTCAGGAAAAATCATCTTCCGGCCAAGGGGATACTCACTACCTCAGGACTCCAGGAAGCACAGGAACTAACAGCCAAAACCTAAATCAGCCCAATGGGTAGAGGTCAGCGTAAAGGCTCAACCAACAAAAGACAGAGCAATATGGCATCTCCAGAACCCAGCCATCCAGGGGAGAACAGCCCTGAACAATGCAGCATAATAGAAAATCAAGAAGATGACCTTACATCTATGTTGATGAAGAGAATAATAGTGGAAACAGATAAAATACATAAAGAATTAGAGGAAGATAAAACCAAACAGATCATGGCTATCCATAAAGAAATGGAGGAAGATAAAGACAAGCAAATTAGGGCCATCCGTGAAGAAATACGGGAAGATGCAGCCAAACAGCTTGTGGCCTTCAGAGAAGAAATAATTAAATCACTGAAAGAAATCAAAGAGACAGAGTTGAAGGAACTAAAAGAAAAAGAGGAAAATACAAGCAGACAGGTGAAGGAAGTAAACAAAACAACTCAAGACCTGAAGATAGAACTAGAAAAATTAAAGAAAACACAAATGGAGGAAATAATGGAGAGGAAAAATTTAGGGAAGAAAACAGGAACTACAGAGGTAAGCATAACCAACAGAATACAAGAAATGGAAGAAAGAATCTCAGGTGTAGAAGATACAATGGAAGAAATCGACGTATCTGTCAAAGAAAATGTTAAATCCAAAAAATTCCTGACACAGACCGTCCAAGAAATCCAAGACAATATGAAAAGACAAAACCTAAGAATAATAGGAATAGAGGAAAAAGAAGACTCCCTTCTCCAAGGCCCAGAAAATATTTTCAACAAAATCATTGAAGAAAATTTCCCCAAGTTAAAGGAGAAGCCAATAAGGATACATGAGGCCTACAGAACACCCAACAAATTTGACCAGAAAAGAAAATCCTCCCGCCACATAATAATCAAAACAGGAAGTATACAGAACAAAGAAAAAATACTAAAAGCTGCAAGGGAAAAAGGCCAAGTAACATATAATGGCAAACCCATTAGAATCACACCTGACTTTTCAACAGAAACTATGAAAGCCAGAAGGGCCTGGACAGATATCATGCAGACCCTAAGAGAACACAGATGTCAACCCAGGCTACTATACCCTACAAAACTCTCAGTCCTCATAGACGGAGAAAACAAGATATTCAATGACAAAAACAAATTTCAACAATACCTACACACAAATCCAGCATTACAGAAGACACTGGAAGGGAAAATACAACCCAAGAAAATTAGCTTCTGTCAAGAAAACACAGGAAATAATTAACCTTACTACAGCAAAACAAAAAGCAACGAAGCACACAAACTTATGAACACAGCCAACATCAAAATCAAAGGATCTAACAGCCACTGGTCATTAATCTCTCTCAACATCAATGGACTCAACTCTCCAGTAAAAAGACACAGATTAACAGAATGGATACGTAAACAAAACCCAGCAATCTGTTGCATACAAGAAACACACCTAAGGCACAAAGATAGACATTACCTGAGGGTAAAAGGTTGGAAGATGACTTTCCAAGCAAATGGACCCAAGAAACAAGCAGGAGTAGCCATTCTAATATCTGATAAAATAGACTTTCAACCAAAATTAATAAAAAGAGATAAGGAAGGACACTTCATAATCATCAAGGGAAAATTCCACCAGGAAGACATCACAATCCTGAACATCTATGCCCCAAATACAAGAGCACCCACATTTGTAAAAGAAACATTGATAAAATTTAAACCACATATAGATCCCCACACATTAATAGTGGGAGACTTCAACACCCCACTCTCAACAAAGGACAGGTCAACAAAACAGAAATTAAACAAAGAAACAATATCTCTGACAGAGGTCATGAATCAAATGGACCTCACAGACATCTACAGAACTTTACACCCAAACACAAAAGAATTTACCTTCTTCTCAGCACCTCATGGAACCTTCTCCAAAATAGACCATATAGTTGGTCACAAAGCAAGCCTCAACAGATACAAGAAGACTGAAATAATCCCTTGTATCCTGTCTGATCACCATGGAATAAAGCTGGACTTCAACAACAACAGAAATAGCAAAAAGCCTACACACTCATGGAAACTGAACAACTTGTTACTAAATGACAGCTGGGTCAGGGAAGAAATAAAGAAAGAAATTAAAGCCTTTCTAGAACTCAATGAAAATGAAGACACAACATACCCTAACTTGTGGGACACAATGAAAGCAGTGCTAAGAGGAAAGTTCATAGCACTAAGTGCCTTCAAGAAGAAATTCGAGACAGCTCATTCAAGCAACTTAATGGCCCACTTAAAAACCCTAGAAAAAGAAGAAGCAGACACACCAAAAAGGAGTAGACGGCTGGAAATAATCAAACTCAGGGCTGAAATCAATCAATTAGAAACAAATAAAACAATTCAAAGAATCAATGAAACCAAGAGCTGGTTCTTTGAGAAAATCAACAAGATAGACAAACCCTTAGCCAAGCTAACTAAAAGGCAGAGAGACACCACCCAAATCAACAAAATCAGAAATGAAAAGGAGGACATAACTACAGACACTGAGGAAATCCAAACAATCATTAGGACTTACTTCAAAAGTCTATATGCCACAAAATTTGAAAATCTAAATGAAATGAACAATTTTCTTGATCGATTTGACTCACCAAAGCTGAATCAGGACCAGGTAAATCAACTAAATAGTCCTATATCCCCCAAAGAAATAGAAGCAGTCATCAAAAGTCTCCCATCCAAAAAAAGCCCAGGACCAGATGGCTTCAGCGCAGAATTCTACCAGACCTTCAAAGAAGAGCTAACTCCAATTCTCTTCAAACTATTCCACAAAATAGAAACAGAAGGAACATTACCAAACTCATTCTATGAAGCCACAATCACCTTGGTACCTAAACCTCACAAAGACTCAACAAAGAAAGAGAATTTCAGGCCAATCTCCCTTATGAACATTGATGCAAAAATACTTAACAAAATACTTGCAAACCGGATCCAAGAACACATCAAAGATATTATCCACTATGACCAAGTAGGCTTCATCCCAGGTATGCAGGGGTGGTTCAATATACGGAAATCCATCAATGTGATCCACCATATTAACAAACTGAAAGAAAAAAACCACATGATAATCTCCCTAGATGCTGAAAAAGCATTTGACCAAATCCAACATCCATTCATGTTTAAAGTACTGGAGAGATCAGGGATACAAGGCACATATCTAAACATAGTAAAGGCGATATACAGCAAGCCTATAGCCAACATCAAACTGAATGGAGAGAAACTTAAAGCAATCCCTCTGAAATCAGGGACAAGACAAGGCTGCCCACTGTCTCCATATCTCTTCAACATAGTGCTGGAAGTCCTTGCTAGAGCAATAAGACAGTCAAAGGAGATCAAGGGGATACAGATGGGAAAGGAAGAAGTCAAATTATCACTATTTGCAGATGATATGATAGTATATATGAGTGACCCCAAAAACTCTACCAGGGAACTCCTACAGCTGATAAACACCTTCAGCAAAGTGGCCGGATACAAAATTAACTCAAAAAAATCAGTAGCACTCCTGTATACAAAAGACAAAAGGGCTGAGAAAGAAATTAGAGAAACAACACCATTCACAATAGCCACAAATGACATAAAGTACCTTGGTGTAACCCTAACCAAGCAAGTCAAAAACTTGTATGAAAAAAATTTCAAGTCTCTGAAGAAAGAATTAGAGGAAGATATGAGAAGATGGAAAGATCTCCCATGCTCATGGCTTGGCAGGATTAACATAGTAAAAATGGCCATCTTACCAAAAGCAATCTACAGATTTAATGCAATTCCCATCAAATTGCCAACACAATTCTTTACAGAACTGGAAAGAAAAATTCTCAACTTCGTATGGAATAACAAGAAACCGAGAATTGCTAAAACAATCCTCTACAATAAAAGATCTTCTGGAGGTATCTCCATCCCTGATCTCAAGCTGTACTAGAGAGCAACAGTTATAAAAACTGCATGGTACTGGCATAGAAACAGAATGGTGGATCAATGGAATCGAACAGAAGACCCAGAAATAAACCCACACACTTACGGACACCTGATTTTTGACAAAGATGCCAAAACCATACAATGGAAAAAAGATAGCATCTTTAACAAATGGTGCTGGTCCAACTGGATGTCTACATGTAGAAAAATGAAAATAGATCCATACTTATCACCCTGCACAAAACTGAAGTCCAAGTGGATCAAAGACCTCAACATAAAACCAGACACATTAAATCGGCTAGAAAAAAAAGTGGGGAATACCCTAGAACTCATTGGTACAGGAGAAAACTTCCTGAACAGAACACCAACAGCACAGGCTCTAAGAGCAACAATCAATAAATGGGACCTCATGAAATTGAAAAGCTTCTGTAAAGCAAAGGACACCGTCATCAAAACAAAGCGACTGCCTACAGATTGGGAAAGAATCATCACCAACCCTCTATCTGACAGAGGACTCATATCCAATATATATAAAGAACTAAGCAAGCTGAAAAGCAACAAACCAAGTAATCCACTTAAAAAATGGGGAACAGAGCTAAAGAGAGAATTCTCTGCAGAGGAATATCGAATGGCAGAGAAGCACTTAAAGAAATGCTCAACCTCATTAGCCATTAGGGAAATGCAAATCAAAACAACCCTGAGATTTCACCTTACACCCATCAGAATGGCCAAGATGAAAATCTCAAGGGACAACACATGCTGGAGAGGTTGTGGAGAAAGGGGAACCCTTCTCCACTGCTGGTGGGAATGTAAACTGGTACAACCACTCTGGAAATCAATCTGGCCCTTTCTCAGACAACTAGGAATAGCGCTTCCTCAAGATCCAGCCATACCACTCCTAGGCATATACCCAAAAGAGGCGCAAGTACACAACAAGGACATTTGTTCAACCATGTTTGTAGCAGCTTTATTTGTAATAGCCAGAAGCTGGAAACAACCCAGATGCCCCTCAACTGAAGAATGGATGCAGAAACTGTGGTACATCTATACAATGGAGTATTACTCAGCAATGAAAAATAAGGAAATCATGAAATTTGCAGGTAAATGGTGGGACCTGGAAAGGATCATCCTGAGTGAGTTGACCCAGAAGCAAAAAGACACTCACGGTATATACTCACTCATATAAACATACAATATCGAATAAACCCACTAAAAGCTGTACATCTAAACAAACTAAACAAAAGAGAGGAGCCTAACTAAAATGTTCAATCCCCATCCTGAAAGGCAAAGAGGATGGACATCAGAAGAAAACGAAAATAGGAAACAACCTCGGAACCCGCTACAGAGGGCCTCTGAAAGCCAGAAGAATACAGGAAACAACCTTGAAACCTGCCACAGAGGGCCTCTGAAAGCTTCTGCAGTATAGACTGTCAAAGCAGATGCTGAGCCTGATGGCCAACTGATGGGCAGAGTGAATGGAATTTTATGTAAGAAGTGGGAAATAGTAAGAGCTGGAGGGAACAGGAACTCCACAAGCAGAGCAACAGAACAAGATAATTTGAACACAGGGAACTTCCCAGAGACTCATACTCCATCCAAGGACTATTTGTGGAGATGACCTGGAACCCCTGCACAGGTGTAGCCCATGGCAGTTCAGTGTCCAAGTGGGTTACATAGTAATGGGAAGAGGGACTGCCTCTGACATAATCTGATTGGCCTGCTCGTTGATCACCTTCCCCTGAGGGGGGAGCAGCCTTACCAGGCCACAGTAGAGGACAATGCAGCCACTTTTGATGAGAACTGTAGACTAAGATCAGAAAGAAGGAGAGGAGGACCTCCCCTATCAGTGGACTTGGGGAGTGGCATGCATGCAGAAAGGGGAGGGAGGGTGGGATCGGCAGGGGAGGAGGGAGGGGCTTATGGGGGGATACAAAATGAATAAAGTGTAATTAATAAAAAAAAATAAAAGATTAAAAAAAAGGCAAAAAAAAAAAAAAGAAAGAAAGGGGAGGAGGACCTCCACTATCACTGGACTGGATTGGGAGGGGATTAGGGAAGGGGCTACAGCTGGGATACAAAGTGAGTAAATAACTAACTAACTAACGAACTAACTAACGAACTACATAAATATATATATATATATATATATATATATATATATATTTTTTTTTTTTTTTAAAGAAGTACTCTCACAGCTGGACATCAGAAGATGAAGAAAACAGGAAACAACCTAGGAACCTGCCACAGAGGGCCTCTGAAAGCCTCTGCCCTGCAGACAATCAAAACAGATGCTGAGACTTATGGCCAACTGTTGGGCAGAGTGCATGGAATCTATGTAAGAAGTGGGAAATAGTAAGAGCCCCGGAGAGGATGGGAACCACACAAGGAGAGCAACAGAACCAGAAAACTTGAACACAGGGAACTTCCCAGAGACTCATACTCCAACCAAGGACTATTCCTGGAGATAACCGAGAACCCCTGCACAGATGTAGCACATGATAGTTCAGTGTCCAGTGGGTTACATAGTAATGGGAAGAGGGACTGTCTCTGACATAATCTGATTGGCCTGCTCTTTGATCACCTCCCCCTGAGGGGGGAGCAGCCTTACCAGGCCACAGAAGATGACAATGCAGCCACTCCTAAGGTGATCTGATAGACCAAGATCAGAAGGAAGGAGAAGAGGACCTCCCCTATCAGTGGACTTGGGGAGGGGCTTGCATGAGGAAGGGAGAGGGAGGGTGGGATCGGGAGGGGAGGAAGGAGGAGCTTATGAGGGAATACAAAATGAATAAAGTGTAATTAATATTAAAAAAATAAAAAAAATCTGGAAAAAGAGAGAGAGAGAGAGAAAAAGTACTGTCACTTTAAATATATATGAAAGAATAAGTGTCTAATAACAACACCTTAAGAAATGCCTTAATGTCTAATGTCTTCTCCTTCAAATTTCCATGATTTTCTGGAGTTCTCCAGCAGGCATTTTGGGAAAGACCTTTCATCTGAACTCCTTTGAATGAAATGTCCTTTCATTGCAATTAAAAGTCCTTTCATTCAGATGCCAGTGAGAATTGTTCTTACTGAGTTTAATCAGATACATTTACTTCATCAACTTGTCCCACAGTAGCTCTATTTACCATTTCCTCTGATACCCATGGAAGAAGGAACTATTCAATGTAAACGTCACTGGGATAAAGAGTTTGGCCCCTAAATATAAAATAAGCAAAGTGAAGGGAGGTCAATTTGGGGCCAAAAGTAAAATTTCTGCTATTGCTCCCAGTAAAAATGATAGGCTAGACTTATTAAGAGGTACAATAGCCATGCTTTAAGCTATTAGAATATTTCTAAGAACAAAAACAAATTGATTAAATAAAACAATAAGTAAATTAGGAAGTCATGTTATTTTCCTATTTTCACTATAGACCACTAGATGATTTGTGATATATTTATATTCTGATTTGACACTTGGAAATATCACTTACTTCAATGACAAGTGTCTCCATGTGGTCTGAGCTGCCTGGCCAAGAGGATGACATAATGCTTGCATATTGGACTTCTTGGCGTTTGCCTTGTTGCTTCTTCATTGTCATGATCATCATTATGAATTATAAGCTTCTTACAATAATTTGAATGACCTCAATTTTCCTCCACATTCTTCTTTAGTGCATTATATGTTCATTTTACCTTTTAACATCTTTCACATTTTGCCAAAGTAGCAGTTTAAAATGCATGCAGAGCTGGGAAGTAAATTACTAAGGTAAAGGGCATTTCAAAATGATTGAAAAATGTGTTCATGAACTGTTGCCTTTTCTCTTTCACAGTTAAGCTGACAGAAAAGATTCTAGAAATAAAATTTTGCAGGTAAATATTAATGTGTTGTATACATTTTCTATTTCAATGTGCCTTTCTTTAATGTTTTTATATCATTATCCTCACTATAGGAAAGCCTGACAGAAATGATGCTCACTCCCCCATAGCATTGCCAGGTTTTCTTCCCTGACAGATTTAAAACAGTCAGGTACTTAGTTACAGTTTTATACTTCGGATTCCATGGGAAATGTGTGCATCTTCTTTTTAATGTTTGCTGAAATGCTTTCATCTGTTGTTTACAATAAAAAGCTTTGTGTATATTTCTCTACATGTTATCTGAATTTGTGCATCTTCCAGAGAGATTTGATGCAACTAATACTGCTGTTGATGTGAAAACAAGAATTATGATTTTGAAAATAGAGTGTTACACAACATGGTCATTTAGAGTTTGGTCATTGGTACAGTTCCAATGGTGTAAAATATATAAATGGAATCTTAAAGCCTCTCTTGTTGAAATGTTTGTGTGGTAATTGTTACTTCTTTCTTTATAGAAGAGTTTGGCAAACCTACTGGAATATGATGAATTTATTTATTCACTTCTTGTGGGTTAAGTTTCTTGAAAACTATTATTTTTCACATTTCATACTGCATGTATTTTAAATATTGCTAATAGTTAGGTAAAATTTAATGGATTTGAAAATAGTTTCTAAAGTAAATATATTTAACAAGCTATTATATGAATATTTCATTATTTACTAGTCCCTTCTCTAGAACAGTTCTTTGGAAAAATATACAGAACAAGAAATAGTTGGTATGACATAAAGGACAGTCTCCCAGAATGATGTCTTAGTAGTCATTTTCATGGATTTAATATATAGTCAGTCAATCACAAACTTCTGTCCTTGGGTCTTAGATTGTAATCAAAATAATGTATGCAGGTTCCGACTTATACATTTATTAAGTGGATGTAAGTTTTCTCCGAAAGGGCCTTTACTCTAGACATGAAAAGTGCATCTGAATCTGACCATGCACTGTTTAAGTTTATCTTTACATCACATTATCTTACCTATTGTACTCATTTGCAAAACATGAAACTGATCCACATAGAATATAAAGAACCTATTCATGTTTACCAGCTGCGTACTGGTAGCACGAAGATTGCTGATGACACTTAATAGTCTCATAAAATGAAGCAAGAAGAGCGATAAGGAAAAATGTCTAAAAATAAAAGGAGGCTGCGAGGGATATGGGAAAGCAAGAGGGGGCCAAGAATAAAGTTTGAAAATTATACCATTCAGCTCTGGTCCAATGCTATAGGTGTCAAAGGCATAATCACAGTGATTTTGTCAGGATTATACTTTGACCACAGGGTGTATCAAAGGAGTACTTTTACGTGGCTGGGATCCAGAGTCTGCTTCAGACATCATGAAATGTGCTGTATTAAAAAGTAACCAAACTTATTTTTTACAACTACTGTTGTTATTATGATTTACTAAATAAAAATTCATGTGACTATTAAAACCCACTTAAATATTTCATTAACCACCCATATATTTCATTATGCCAGAAAATGAATCTCATTATTCACTGAAAAAAAAAAAAAACTGATAAAGTTTCTGGAAGTGTACCTAACACTACCTACCAACCTGAAAGTTGATACATTTAAAATTGGCCACAGGGATTTTCTTTCTCAAATAAGACCCACTAGCAATTAAAACAGATTTTTGACTGTTAGCGACACAGTTTCATTATCTAAATATACTTACCAGAAGAAAGGTCTTTGGAATTTGACATAATAACGATTCATCATTTATCAAATAAAAAATAAAAAGTAAAGATTATAATGAACTTTTACATTGTGATGGTTATTTACTAACTTTAGACTCGCCATGGAAACAGTCCTCTGGACCGTCTAGGAGATTGTCTCTAGATTGGGTTATCTGATAAAGAGGATCCAGCCTAAATCTGAATGGTAGCATATTCTTGGTTAGGATGTTTAATTGAATGAAAAAGATTCTGAGCAGAAACCATCACTCTCTGCTTCCTGTGCAGACAGTGTCACAAAGCTGTCTGACACTCTGACTCTTAATGCTTCCCCACCCTCATGGACAAGACTTTTTTGGCACAAAACCTTACTTCTGAAGTTGTGTTCTTCAAATATGTTGTCACTGCAGCAAAATGTAACACATACTAGATTGATTCCTCATAGAATGGGGCTCAGGCATTTTCCACATCTGTACTACTCTGTACTACTCTGGATCAGGGTAGATTTATACAAAAATATTACCCAAGAGACAAAGTAAATTTCCCTGAGGATAGAGTTGGCTGTGTGACTTTTACAATGATGAAAAAGAATCTCTATTGAATTACACAGATGAATATACATATTTTATGTACTTATTTTTATCTATATTTATATTGTTTAGCATTTGGGTGGAACATTCTGTAGATATTTGTTAGGTTCATCGAATATAAGATGTCATTTAATTCTGAGGTTCCTCTGTTTATTCTTTCTTATGACTTAAAGAAAGTAGGGTGTTGAAATCACCTACTGTTATTGGGTTTGCATTAATCTGTTTCTTTATCTTCATTCTTATGGATTTCAATTAGATTGGCTAATCAGAGTTTGGCACATATATACTCTCTTGATTAGAATGAAATGCCCTTCTTTGCCATTTTTTATTAGTTTTAGTTTGAAGTCTGTTTGATCAAACATTACAATGGCAATGCCTGTGAGCTTCTTGAATCTGTCTGATTGGAAGACATTTTTCCATCCATTCATTTTATGGTAGTGCATATCCTTGAAGTTGAGTTTCTTGTAGACTACATATATATACATACACATATATATATATATATATGTATGTATATGTATTTTTTTCTTAATTAGTTCAGCTAGCCTTTGTTATTTAGTTGAACAATTGAAGACATTAATATTTAGAGTTATTATTAAAAAGTGAATGTAGAATGCAGCCATTTGTATTTTTGCTGATTTTTGTCTGTAATTATTTTTCCTTACATCAGTTTCATTTAATTTCTTTCTAGAGCCTCTTGGTGATCTTTTTTCTCTTTTAAGTTCAAAGTATCACTTCCAGCATTGTTTAGCATGTTGTTGATGTTTTATTTTCCTTTTAGATAATTTTTTTTTCTTTTTAGGTTTTATGGATCATAGAATGTGTTTTTGTGGTTTTTTTTTTTTTTTTTTTTTTTTTTTTTTTTTTTTTTTTTTTTTTTTCTCCTTCGATATGGTAGCTTATACTACTGTGTACAAATATTTAGGTTAGCCTTTGTGGTATTTTGCTCTAGAAATTTCTTCTGGCTTTCAGTTTCCATTGTAAAATGAGTTGTTATTTTGATGAGTTTTCCTTTTGTTTGGTATTTTTCTCCTTTGGTTTTCAATGTATCTAGTGTCTTCACTATGATTTGTATAAGAGTTTTGTCTTTCTGGTCTTGTGTTATGTTTTGTTCCCTCTTGTATTTGTATATGTATGCATTTCCTTAGTTTGGGGACATTTTCAACAATGATCTTGTTAAAGATTTGGTCTTTGAAAATCATACAGGATTTTTTTTTCTTTTCTTTACTTATAACTCAAATATTTTGGGTCTGAATGGTGTTCCACATTTCCTGAATATTTCTTTCCTGTGTTCTTAAAAAAAAAAAAAAAACTTGTTATTTTCTATTGTTATTTTATCTGGACCCTATACTGTATCAGCAAGTCTTGATATCCTATGTTCTTGTTGATTCACTTTACATTCTCAGGGATTTCCCTTAGTTTTCTAAATTAGATATTTATCTTTTTTAATTGTGTGTTCATTTCAGCATGTCTTCTCCTCAATGTTTCTGTATATTTTATAATTATAAACTATATTTTTTATTCTTTGAGCAACTGGCAGTTTTTATTTCATATTGGATATTAAGATTTCTTCCTGTTTAAATATTTAGATTTTTTTCTGTTGGGTGATGATCATATCTGTATTTCATAAGTGTTTTTAAGGCTTACATTCATAAGTAAGGTCTATATTTAAAAGTAATTTGATAACTGAAGGGAATGGTTTTGATCTTTTTTTAGATAAGAGCAGTCATTAGTGTGGAGTTAAATTGTCCCATTAATTAGTCAGTACTCTGAGTAATTTTCCGGTGACATTAATTATGAAATATTTCATTGTTGCTGGAATAAAACATATGGATGACCTTATATCTGGAGCCGTCTCCACTGTATTTTAGCATAGTTTATACTCATGGAAATATGCTTTTACCTGACATAGGCTTGAGGTGATGCCTGAAGATCCAGAAGATCACCACAGGTGTAATTCTCTGTGCACTCTATCTGTCATGGCTTCACAATTCTCAGTTTCTCACAGTAAACTTAAGAATTCAGCTGGATTGTGTCTGGGTTACTTATTCTTCACCTACATTCTGAAATTCTTTCAAGACATTGAACTGACAGCTTCAAGGATCACTCTTCCTCCCTTCGATATTATTTTTCTTTTATGTCTAATATCATATATCTAAAAATCTATATATATTAATAATTTTATGTAGAAAAGTAAATTCAGTCCATTGTATCACCTTAGCTGGAGGAAGAGTGACAATGATTAAATAGGGTTATTTTATTGCTTGTCCAGTTTCACTTGTTTAAAGAAACATGTAATATAAATTTTGTTATTTGTAAATTTGCAATATTTGATTGGTAAAGGCTTCCAGATGATTCTTATTTCAATATTCTATTTCTGGAAACACATGCATATATCATAAGTATTTTTTATTGATACTAATTTTTATACATTGGTTACTTTCTAAATCATGTTCAACTGCTATTTATCGTTTTATATTTCCGATTTGAATATTAGCCATTGATTATAACTTAATTCTGAAATAGATAAAATTAGGTATGTGTGTATGAGAGTTATAGAAGTAGCAAGACATTTAAATGCTATGATCAAAAAATCATAAACATCTGTTGTCTATCTGTGTATCATGTTAAATATCTTTATTGTGGTTAACTAAATTTTCACACATTAATATCCATCCCTTCAGGTATTATTGAATATTTCAGTAAGGGCTTAAGGAACATAAATTTGTAGAATAGGATTCCATTTTTATTATTAATTAGTCATCTAAACCATAAAAATGGCAATTATTTTAATGGTACACACCTCAAAATTAAATTGAAAATATTTCTAAGTCTGTTTTTTTGTGTCAAATGGGAAAGAATAACGCATATGTTATCAGCTAATTGTTAGAATATTCCGTATGATTAGTATTTATTTATACCACATACATAAATACACGTGTGTTGCCTCAGTTTACATAGCTATTACAGTTTATGAAACAATATGGATCAGCATTTTTCTTTTCCCAGAAATCTGTTTTCAACCTTTGGCCATGCTTTAGCTCCTTTCCATATGGTAGATCCTTTAGTTGAGTATCAGATCTCTGATTTCCTTTTTGTGTGCCTTAAGCTTAAGGCATCTAGTTGCAGAAAGTAGTGTATCTCTAAACTTGCTTAGTCAAAATGTAATTATAATGTAAATGTGATGAGCAAATACTGTGAACTGTTTTTGATGAAAGTCAGTTCTGATTTTGAAAGGACAGCTGAGGAAAGCACAGCCCTCTTGCATTTGTACGCTGGATTAGGTACAATTGGCAAAGAGGAAAGAATACAGCAAAAGTGCTCTCCCAAAGAACATTTTCTTCTTGTTTAAAAAGAAACCTTCAATTATTCCCATGTCTGGCTGGGGCAGAGTTATACTTCTGCAACATGCTGAGTGTATCTGTTGTGTGAAAGTTCTCAATTCCTTCATGAAGGTGGCAAACAAGACATGAAAAGGATCGTGAATGACATTCTTAGATATAATTACACTTGGGTAAAAAACTAAATAAGTACTTGTGGTATTCACATTAAATGAATTTCCTCAAGTTTAGTCCACAGTGGACAATGAATATCTTAGACTGTAAATTCTGGGATATGTTTAAGAAAGGATTAAATTCTCATTGTCCTCAGCACCTTCAGTAAGAAAACATAGTTGCTTTCACTACTGTTTCTTCTGAAAAGATCAGTTTTCTAGGAAGAAAAGAATCCCTGTTGAATCAGAACATCTATCATAGTTTAAGGAGAATTCCAGAAATGACAGTTATCTTATTTAGATAAGGCAGCATATTACAGCTTCCCTCCCTGTTCCCTTTTCTCATACAGTGAGATCTATATAGAGACAGAATTACTCTATCAGATCAAGTAAATGTCAAAGTCAAACCTCATCTTACAAGTTTTACATTTTCTATCTCCTTGAATTCATCTCTCGTCTATGTGGAGGACATTTCAAGTGGATTTCTGGTTTCTCTTGGTTACATTGAGTGATAATGCTGACTGAAATTATTTCTTGGAGAAAGGTTATTGTCAGGACTTGTAGTGCCTTGGAAATGCAGTTACAGGCTGTTAAGAATTGGATTTGAAATGAATGAAATAGCTCAGAATGTCAGAATTCACTATTTAAACTACATTTTAAGTCTAATTCACAGTGAATTTCATATCTAGCATGGGGATCCCGATTCCTGGATTTTATTCCCTCTTCTGGACCTATGTTTGTAACAAAACCTTCACCTTAAATTAATGAAATGGGAACCTAGTAATCCTCTCTGTCTTTAGTCTTCATTTAATTATTCAAGTGGAGGTGCACATAGGAACTGAGAGTCATTCTTAGGCAAATGGCCTTTTAACTATCTTCAGTTAACATGAAAACAGTGAATACAGAAGCTATGTGTGCCTATGTGTACTGAGATAAAAGAGCTAGAACACACGGCTCAGCCTAAGCCACATAGTCATAAAGTTTGGGTATGGCTCTCATCTCATCCCCTCACCTGAGGAAATAAAAGTGACATTTACATAAATGGTCATAAATAAATAGAAAGCAAGCAAGAAAGAAAACAATCGTAAGTCACAATATGTTTCTAAAGGCTTCCTCATTCAGTTATCAAGCTATTTGTGTCATAATGGCTTAAGATTTAGATCCTTAATCTTAAAAGATCGAGGAATTAAGATTTAAATTAGTATGTGGAAAATGCTTTAAATAAAAACTTTCTGTGAATTTTACACTTCACAGGAGATAATACTTTCCCAGATGGAGGAGACCTGATTTTTGGCAATGAATGAATGAATGTGCTTCCACTTTCCTGGATTGGCTAATTTTAGACTTTCAGGTTTGGATGCTCAGGCCATGTGCTTCTCTTCTCTGCTAATGTCTGAGACACTTTGGCCATGATATTGATTAGGATTATTCTCAGTTTTTTTTTTTCCCTTTAAAATAATTTTAGCCTTAGTTCTATTTGTAAAGTTTATACTTGGTTAATTCATTTACAGACGGTGTATCAATTCTTATTAAAACGTTAGATTTATTTTATGAGATCTTTGTTTTTCCCATTTATTTTTTATTTTTTCTTTACTGAATTTAATAACTCTTACTCTGTCCGATAAGTTAAAAAATCATGATCATTCACTTTATTATGTAAGATATATTATGTGTAAATTTAAAATTTTATAGTTATACATTATGTTATTTTAATGCTCTATTAATTTACAAATATTCAGATTGTGTTATTTAGACATTGATGTTATTCTTATAGTATACAAATCATTTGTGTACCTATTATCACTACATACTAAATCAGTTTGTATCTTTCTTTAGTTGTTATTATTTTGCAATTTATTCACTCTGTATCCCCTCTATGGCCCCCTCCCTCATCCTCTCCAACCTCACCCCTCTTCCTGATCTCTCCCTGTGCCCTTCCCCTAGTCTACTGATAGGGGAGGTCCTACTTCCTTTCTATCTGTCCCTAGCCAATCAGGACTCATCAGGACTGGCTGCATTTTATTTCTCTGTGGTCTGGCAAGACTGCACCCCCCACTTGGGGAGGTGATCAAAGAGCCTACCAGTGAGTTCATGCCAGAGACAACCCCTGCTCTCCTTACTAGGGCATCCACTTGGAGACTGAGCCTATGGGCTACACCAGAGTAGGGGTTTTAGGTCCTCACTATGCATGTTCCTTGGTTGGGGTATCAGTATCTCCAGGGACCTTAGAGCCCAGTTTGTTTGCTTTTTCGTTTGTTTTTTTTGTTTTGTTTTTTTTTGTTTTTTTTTTTTTTTTCTCTGTTGATCTCCTTTTGGAGCTCCTTTTATCTTCTTTTCAATCTTTAGATGTGATGTGAAAGTAGGCATTACATTTACATTTCTTTTATCTGAGTTATATATTTGTGATCCTGGTAGAGGAAGGATGATGTAGGCATGGGAAGGGATAAATTTAATAACAATTACATGAAATATATGAACTAAATTAATAATAATCATGCTATCACTGTTTAGGTGATGTCAATAAGAGATGTTGAATTCCCTTTGTTCAGATACTTCATTATTTTGTGAGTCTGATACAAAATGCCTCTGATAGCAACATGTGTCTGTTAGGGATGTTTTGTAATGTTAATCTCTAAAAAAGAGGCAAGAGTCTCTAGAGAGAGATCTCCAAGGAGCCTCCCTGTGGTTCTATCTCAACCTTTCTTCCTAACGCCTCTTACAAAGATTGCCTGTCATTCTGACTGGAACAATAAGCTCACATAAAATATTCCTCAAGATTCATTATTGATAGAAATAAGAAAGTAGCTAATACATTATCATGAGCAATACCTATTTGCTGAGCACTGTTTAGCTTATTGACAGGTGCATATTAAAAAGCGAATCACAGAAGTGGTAATTTAAAAATAAATGCAAACGTCAAAAGGGAGGTTTGCAAGTATGTTTTGAGTATGTATGAATCAATTCTTACTAAAGAATCACATGGATTGATACCCTAGAAACTGGAAGACAGTGAGTTAACTTACCCTGAACTTCTGAATATCCTTGCTAAGAAGTAGCATGAGGGAGACTTGGGCGTTTTATTTGTTTGTTTTCTTCTGATCCTGGCAGTCAAACACTGGACTCACATATGCTTGACAAGCTATCATGATTAGGCTGTTTGCCTAATACAAACATTTTCCTAATGTGAAATGATTTGATTATATGGCTATTTAATATTTAGCCATTATATAGAAAAGATTTTAAGAATTTCTAATATTTAAGTTTCCAAAAAAGTAATACTAAAAGTTTGTTATATTTTATTTTGACATAAAAATAAGTTACTTATAAAACATAATCATCTGTAATGAAAGATCAAAATTTTTAGCAGAGTTTCAAAGATTCCTCTGAGTTCAATGAGAGTGATGCTATTAAAATTTCAAAACGTAATGATAATTTGAAGTTAAGAATGAGTTAAAGCACTGCAAGTCTGGAAGGGATGTTGCAGAACTAGTATACCATGTCACCTGTCCAGTCTTATATTAGACAGATTTTTTCTTAACCATCTATTCTATTGTTTTCTGTATAACATGAAAATGTCATAACTCACAGACTTCTAGTTGGATATATATTAATGTAAAGGAACGTGAAACATTTTTATGATTAATCATCATGCATTGGCAGATCTTTACCCACAGTTCATAGATTATATTTACTTTGCTCATATACATTTTATAGATTTGGACAAATTTTATCATAGTTAATAACAATTATGCTAACACTCAACATTTCATTTCCTAACAGATATAAGTTGTTCTCCTTTGCCTTTCCCATCCATATTATATTCAACCACTGATATTTTCTCCTGTTCACTTTTGTTCAAAATCTAATAAGTTGAAAACAATTAACATAAATCATATATATATTTGTATTCAACTCTTTTAGTTTAATATCAAGAAGCATATTTTCTAGATAATATATAAGAAAAACACTGTTTACTATGTGGCTATATTATCTTGCCTATGCTTAAGCAAAAGATTTTGGAAAAAATTTGTTGTCAACAAAAATAGGAAGTAAACAGCAAATGAACAAATGAAAAATGTAAAGGAAGTTAAAAAAACATCAACATATATATTATCCTTTAAATCTGATTAGTGATGGATCTGGATTGATAAGGTGGCTCAGCAGTTAATCCTATGAGTAACAATATTTTATGTGCAGAAAATTATTTAAGAAAAAATGATTGCAGGAGAGAAGTACAGGAAGATGAGAGATGAGAAAAAGTGATGGAAGAAGATAAATAGAAAGAAAGGAGAGAAAAGGAAGGACAGGGAGGGAGAAAAGAGGATAGAGGAGAAAAATGTGGTGTATCAGGCCACTGTTTGAAAGAAAGATATGAGAAAATCACAGACAGCAGAAGTTGATCACATCTCAAGAGCTGTTATCAAAATTTGTATTAATATTTATGTGTTGTATGTATTCTCTTTCTCTTACTTGCTTACACTCCTGAAGTTTCAAGTGTTATTTGTCTAATAGAGGTAAGAACGCAGAGTAGATTTAAGTATTGTTATCAAGTTAGTACTTGAGGAATTGAACATAGCATACAGCATATTTAATGAGAATGGAAGGAATCCTCCCAGTGAATCTTGAAATTACTTCCCCAGGCTGAGACTTACTGTCAACTCTTTATCTATTAGATTCCTTTAAAAGAAATCCAGACAACTGAACCTCAAATTAGATAATAAACATTACTGTTTTAGACCTCATAGTTAGTTCTTATGCTTTGTTACTCTGATGCATAAGCAGACAAAGGGGATCAAAGGAAATAGCAACACAGTGAAAAGAAAACCTACATAATTAGGAAAATGTTTATAGACTATATATCTGAGAGAGGTTATTATCTTGGATACACAAAAGGTGAAAACTAACTCGTTAACAAAAAATTCAGACTCACTTAGCAAAAAAATACAAATGCTCTAAAATCTGTAAGTACATTTTTTAATTTTAATTTAATTACAGTTTATTCATTTTGTATCCCAGCTATAGCCCCCTCTTTCATTCCCTCCCAAGCACACCCTGCCTCCCTTATCTCCTCCCATACCCCTCTCCAAGTCCACTGATAGGGGAAGTTCTCCTCCCTTTCCATATGACCCAAGCCTATCAGGTCTCATCAGGACTGGCTGTATTGTCTTCCTGTGTGGCCAGGTAAGACTGCTCCCCTCAAAGAGCCAGCCACTGAGCTCATGTCAGAGACAGCCCCTGTTCCCCTTACTAGGGAACCCACTTTGGACACTGAGTTTCCACGGGCTATATCTGTGCAGAGGTTCTAGGTTATCTCTATAAATGGTCCTTGGTTGGAGTATCAGTCTCAGAAAAGACCCTTGTGCCCAGAATTTTTGGTTCTGTTGCTCTTCTTGTGGAACTCCTGTCCCCTCCAGGTCTTTGTATCTCCCCCTTCTTTCATAAGATTCCCTGCACTCTGCCCAGAGTTTGGTTATGAGCCTCTGCATCTGCTTTGATACCCTGCTAGGTAGAGTCTTTCAGAGGCCTTCTGTGATAGGCTCCTTTCCTGTTTCCTGTTCTCTCCTTCTTCCAATGTCCATCCTGTTTGCCTTTCTGAGTGAGGATTGATCATTTACCCACTGTATTCCTTCTTGCTTAGATTGTTTAGGTGTTAGTATGTTTATTTTATACTATATGTCTAATATGCACTTAAAAGTGAGTATATACCATGTGTGTCTTTCTTCTTCTGAGGTACCTCACTCAGGATGTTCTTTTCTAGATCCCACCATTTGCCTGAAAATTTCATGATTTCCTTGTTTTTAGTTGCTGAATAGTACTCTATTGTGTAAGTATATTTGAAATGAAATTTTTCATTTCATATATGTATAAGTAAATAAGAGGTATATGGAAATTATGAGACTAACTAATCTACAAAGTGGTTCAAAATTACCTTGATATATTGCATCACTCCAGTAACAGCTCTACAAAAAGTGAAAATGATAGAAGGTGTTGACGGAGTAGTTGTGAGAGAGTTCTTTCATGTTCCTTTGAGAACATAAATTATTGCTGTTGTGTTAGAATACAATATGGAAGCTCCTCACAATTTGGAAGGAAATCATCACATGAGGCAGCAGTTCCATGCATATGTATCCAATGGAAATGAAATCAGTATGGTGAGACATATGCCTTCTCACTTGTAGGAAATGGAAACAGATTCAACTAATAATGAATGAAGAAAATGTGGCACATATGCAAAATGGATTAGCATTCGGCTGTAGAGTCCCAAGCCTATTATTAAAACAGAGATAGAGATAAATTTCTTATGTTTCATAAAATAAGAAAGACATAGAAAATTCCACATTAGTGTTCTAAAGATCTCAACGAAAATAATGTTTACAGGAGCCTGGGATTGTAAAGAGGAAGCAATACTGTGGAGAGATGGATTAAAGGGACCAATGTATACTTAGATCTGTGTATGTTCTGATGTGTTTTTGAACCTGAGGATGAGTGTATATGATAATGTTATTCATTTTAAAATGGAAAAAGATATTTATGTTTTCACTTTAAAATAATGAAAAAATATTAGATCAGTGCTTAAAATGTTTAAGCACTATCTAGTTTATTGAAACATCAATAGTATAATACATGCATCTACAATTATTTTCTTTTACCAATTAAGTATATTGGAATTTTAAATGGTAAAATAACAAATTCAGTAAGCCATTTTATTTATAAAAGTTTTTCTTTTTTAAAGATTTATTTAGTTATTATTTATACAACATTCTGCCTGCACACCAGATCTTACTATAGATGGTTGTGAAGCAACATGCGGTTGCTGGGTATTGAACTCAGGACCTTTGGAAGAACAGCAAGTGTTCTTAACCTCTGAGCCATCTCTCCAGCTCAAAGTTTTTCTTTTTAAAGTCAATAGCTAACCATATTTTATAATTATAATATGCATTCTCTTAGGATTTGGTTTACTTTAAGAAGTATGAAGAGTAATTTCCAGCAATGAAATATCTCAATATATCTTAACCTTGCTAGCATAAAGCTCACTTTTTCTCCATTTGCAGAAGGGCAGGTAAAATCTGCATTCCCTTCTATTATTATGGATGTTCTACTCCACATTCAACCAATCCAGTGCAGAGATATTTAAGCATGTTTGATAAATGATAAAATTTCCTTCATTTTATCATTTCCTAAAAATGTGATTACTGAGTGCATTGAAGGTGTTACAAAGAACAACAGAGTCGATGAAATGCAACTAGAATAGCTATGATTTCATGTCTTTGAGTCAGAGATTAAAATGTCATGTAGCTTTCATTTAGATTCACTGTGCTGTTCCTATAAGGAGGAGTCACAAAGACTGTAAGAAATCTGATAGTCATGAGATCATTGTACTGGGTGGACCTATGGCTGGTGTGTAAAAAGGTCCACCTGAGCTCCCATCTGTCACCTAACCTTAGATGCCAGGCACCAAATGAAACATCTGGGAACACAAGCCATTAGAACTTTCACATGATAGTCACAGCAGCCAATGTCTGACACAGGATCAAAACTACAGCAGTTCAAGGAAGGGATGAATTATGACAGTTTTTGTGACTACATAAGGAGAGTTTTCTTTCAACTCATGCTATTCTAGTTGCATTTTACCCACTCTGTTGTTCTTTGTAACACTTTCAATGCACTCAGTAATCACTTTATTAGGAAATGATAAAATGAAGGAGAAATTAGTTAAAATACTTCGGCGTGTTCTCTTTCAAAAAGTGAGAGACTTGTCTTTTGTCAAACATACTTAAATATCATACTGAATACATGATTAAACTTGTGCATCAAAGCATCATTTTAGTTAGTTTCACATGCCTTTAGAGATATTTCATCTTACAACAAATATCTCTATTCTTTTGACATTTTTTCTTTGTTTCTCACACACAGTTTATAACAAATAATAATTCTACTATATTATATTTTTGCATTTTACTGTCTAACATTTTAAGATGAATCCCATCTTAAACTGTGATATATCCTCATTTACTGTTTTGTATGGCTATTTGATATACTATGCATAATGATATCGTTTATCTAGAAAATACAATAAAGGGATGAGGTTAATGAAAAAGTACACAAGAAATATAATTTTGATTAAAAAAAGTTATATGTCACGGTACCAGGGAGATAGTTCAGTGTTTAAGATCACGTGCAGCTTTTCCAGAGCATCTATATTTACTTTGTGTACATACAACTCTCTGTAACTCCAGTTCCAGAGATTCTAATCCTCTCCTGTCTTCTGCATACACAGTATACCTAGGGCACATGCATACATTCAGACAAAAAAACTAATGCACATTAAAAATAATAAAAATGTATATGTTTATTAATGTAGTAGTTCCACAGATACATGTAATTTCCAAAAGAAATATCCTAATTGATAATAAATATCCTAATTATAAATTCTAATGAATGCAAGTTACACTTCAACAAAAGATTATAAACCCGAGAATTCATAACAATTTTGAATAAGAATAAAAACACATTCTTATATTTATAATTTGTTTTATCTTTTTGTCTCATTGATTGGGTATTGCTTGTGTTCTAAGACATACAAGTGAGATTTTGTAAAGGGGATTAAATTTTTTTAATGGATTATTAACAAATATGTGGGAGGATTAGAGAAAGAAACAGAATAAAGATTTTCCTAAAGGCAACTCCCAATACATGGGATGAATAATAGGTGAAATCAGTGCTCATAAAATTTAAGCTAAAATAGAAGAGATTTGTAATAGGGTTTTACCCCCAGTAGCTTTAAAGCCCTGAAAAGACATGAGCAATTCACAACCTAAAAGAGTGTAACCAAGTGAATCAATACACCTTTTCCTTTTATCCTTAATGTTGGTGTCCCTCTAACTACAGCCTACTAGTGAATAAGAGTTGTGGTAGTCTCTACTTATTAGCTGTGCTTGAAAGCTCTCCAATACGGATGTGGAGTCTATTCCTACTACAATAGTATTTCACTCGCTGACTATTCTAGACATGTTTACTGGATCTTTGGAGATTATGTCATTAAAAAATATTTTCATTCTATTTGGTTTTTGTTTACCACTCTAAAGTTGGTAAGACCCGAGAGAATGGAACCAATAAATGAGATGAACTAAATCTCATCTATTAGTCAACTTTATTCAGAGCATCTGATAGTTTTCACTGGGAGGATTGAGAAGAGTTGCGTGAATAAAGCATACAATAAACAAGGACAAACTGCCCACAGTGGACTAGCCACACGCAGTGGACAGGTCCCACATTGAATGATTCTTATTCATAAAGACAATTAAACAAGTAACAATCGCCAGTAGTAATGAGAAACAAACAAACAAAAAACCTCACTCCTATACACTATACCTGGGAGAAGCATGAAAACACATTCTCAAAACAATTCAGTGTTTTGTAGAAACTGGGGTCACAAAACTTTTGGAGTTTTCTCAAAAGTACCCAGAATTCTTTTCATATGACTATGCTTGGACAATGTCCACACTTTTGTACTCTTTTTATTTTTTCAAAAGTAGAATAGCTAGAGTAGTTTGATTTGAGGTGTTGTAGATAAATTGAATGATCTTTTGATATGAGTATCCTATAAGCAAGCAAATTATATACATAATAAATAATATTAGAACAATGAATGTATCGTGTGTAATACTATGAAACTGAGAACAGGAATTTAAACTATGACCAGTACTAATGGTTACATTATTATATTGATCAGCAATTTCTAAAGGATAGCTTTAGAAGAAACATACATGATTAGTAGTTCTGATATCTTGTAGACTATAAGCCCATCTTTGCCTTTAATAAGAATGTAAATGTTACCATGTCCTCGCCAAATAGGAAGTAATTTAAATCCCATGGAAACCTTAAGCACAATGACTTCTTCAGATTAATGGATGAACCAGTTACAACCTCAAAATACAATCATAAGTACAGAATCATTAGTGAATATAACAGGAGCTGGGGCGATCCAGTCAACAAATTGAAGCAAAGGAGAATGAAGAAGACGTGTTCAGAGGCACTCACCTCAGATGCACAGGTCAAAGAAGCTAGCATCATCAGAAAAAAAAAAATTCTTGCTGGCATAGAGCTCTCTGTGGTTCATAGAATAACTTCCCTCTTGCTGCATACAGCCTTAACTTGATTCCAGGTGGGCAAACTTGACTTTTGATTATATGATATATGTGTGTTTTAAAAACCCTTTAACAGGATGTTTTCTGTATTTCTGGTGATTTCCACTTTCTCCTCACCCTCTGCCACTGTTCTTGATGGCCTGGGGTCAGATGAGTGA
Source organism: Psammomys obesus (assembly GCF_907164565.1). Taxonomy (NCBI): domain Eukaryota; kingdom Metazoa; phylum Chordata; class Mammalia; order Rodentia; family Muridae; genus Psammomys; species Psammomys obesus. The sequence goes on along the minus strand of NW_026593286.1, from coordinate 39,509,007 downwards.
AAGAAATCTGTATTATTTCAGTGAATCCATCTGCAATGACAGATACATACTCTTCCTTTTTTTTTTTTTTCTGAAGAAGTGAAAATTAGGCTGGTTAATGCATCAGCTTATTTTCTTTTGCAACAAAACCAAGGAGATTAGATTGTTCACAAGTATTCATTTAATACCAGAAATAATTCTATAATATACTCATAGTATAAAAACAATATTTAAAGGTTTATAAATTAGCAATAATAAATGAAGCAAAATAGCCGACTCTGCTTATTAGACTAAGGAAAAAAGTATTAATAAAAGGTGGATTAATATGATTATTAATATGAGCCACCGATAAAATAAGCACCTTGCTTCAGGAGAAGATTGAACAATTTTGTGTTCAGCTCATATGGGAAAATCCCATAGTTTGCCAGCTGGATAATGATTTTCTATCCTTCCTTAGTAATCTGCAAATGCAACTTGAAAATCTATAGAGTTATGTAAAGCTCTTTAAAAACTCATTTTTAGTTAAGGGTAACACAATACATCAAATATATAAAATTTTTGACGTGGGTTGTCCTATGATTAACTCGTTGAGTAAGAATAGTATGATAAACAGCATTTTATATCCCCTATAGTATAAATAAATTCATTCCAAAGTTCATCCTCCTTTTCTATAACTCATGTGAGGAGACAATTCAGTGGTGAAAGTTTGTGAATTTAAAGGCAGTGTATGATCCACACAGTACACACACACCTCTTTCAGTGTGGATTCAAATAGCTGTGGATCTTTTCTTCGGAGATAAAGTGTAGGACCACCCAGTGTTGCCTCTCATTCTAGAGTTTTAACTAGACTAGTTAGTACATTATTAGGTAACCTTAAATTGTACTGGAAATACTAAGCACACTTCATGAGGCCAGGAAGGAATTAGGAAAGGGATTTTGTTTCACTGCCTAGGTTGTAAACACAACATTTTCATAGGTTCTCCTAAATATTCATCAGGAAATAAAAAGAATTTCAAGACTAGATTGATTATCAAATTCCTTACCCAATGGTTCAATGTCATTTTCAGGCAATAGAGAATTCAGGCTCCTGTTGAGGAATTTTCATACAGCTCTGGCAAGGGATCATATTCAAAGAATGTCTAAGTTTATATGATGTGGCTGGAATGCAGATATGCCCTGGAATCCAATATGATCTGGCTAGAGTACAGACATGTCTTTAGTACACATCTTTAATAGCAAACGATTAAAATAAGATTAGTTCACACAAGGAAACATTGGTGTATGTAAGTGACATCTAATTGAGGGGCAGACAAAGGGATGAACCACAGAAAGATTTGACAGAATAAGAAATGCCTAACTCTCAGAAGAACAGGCAAAAAAAAGAGATGTCAGTTCAGTCATTTAAGATTGGAGTACTGTTGATTCAGTTCAATCACTCAGTTAGGTGGCAGTAAGACAGGAGTTCAGCGGAGTTCAGTGCAGCAGGGTAAGTATAATGCAGTGGAGTTGAGTTCCTTTATGAGTTCATGCAATTCAGTGCAGGTCAGCAGAGTCAATTGAAGCCAGAGAATAAGAAGGATTACGATAAATTTCCAGAATTAGTTTGAGGCCAAGCAGTACAATTCAATCGGAAGCTGAAAGAAAACAGATTGATTCAGTCAGCTTGGAAAGGTGTTCGGGCCAGAAAAGCTGAGTTGAAACAGCCAGCCAGAATTCAGAAAGAAGTAGAAAGAGTGAGCTTATTCAGCATAAGTCTCAGAGGCTGAAAACATTTTAGGCTTTTTTAAGAGTATACAAAGGCTAGAAGCTTCCAGGACCAGGCCTAGGTTAGGAGATAGGGGCAGTAAGCCTCTGAGAAGACAATTACATCAAGTGCTCAACATGGTTGGAAGAAAAACCCAATGTGATTGGAGAAAAAGAACACCCACCAATGTTGCAGAAAGCAGTGGACATCTGACAGAAATGTCTCTGAGGATAGGAGACATTTGATATAAAGTTGAAGGGGAGAAATTTGCCAGGGACTATCTCCAGAGGAAGCATCAGTTCTTAAGAGTTTGTCTGGCCATCCAGAGAGGAAGATTCCAGAGCTTTAGGAGCCTCTGAGGCAGTGAATCACATTAAGCCACCTTAAATGACAATTTTAATTATTTAGACAGACTCTTCCTGAATTAAAAAATGAGAAAACTTATTTCAGATCTCCTAGGAACAAAGACAGGACTTGGGGGAATACTAACTACTATAACTTGCTTAAACCCTATAGCCCCTCCTTTGAGACCTGTTTTGTGTTCTTAGCATAACTATAACTCCTCTGTTAGCACCTTCTTTTATCTTTAGCACAACAGAAGCCATTTAAGTCTCCATTTTGATCATAAGGTGAAATTAAGTACAGGATCTCAGGCTTTGCCTGCCTGAGAATTTGAATAGTTTTTTACTTATAATTCAGTACTTGTTAAATGTTCCACTTGAATTAACAATATATTTTCTTCTTAAAAAAAAAAAAAACAACTACAATATGCTGTTATGTTCTTTACTCCCAGAATGGTGGGGAACTGTAAAGTCCTCAAGCCTATATCCTAACCAATCAGGTTAAAATGCTTTGTCTAGCTACCTAGATACAATGTACTTGGAAATGCTTTGTTTAACTGGTCAAAATGATGTAATGCTGTCCTCCTCTTGTTTTATACAACTGATGACCTGGTTGTTACCTGAATATATATATATATATATATATATATATATATATATATATATATATA
>NW_026593286.1:39491516-39506262 GCF_907164565.1 Psammomys obesus | reverse complement strand
TATATATATATATATATATATATATATATATATATATATATATATATGGCATATATATATATATATGCCTTAGAAACAGACTGACTTAACAGTCTGGCCCCTGAGCATAGACTGTGGCCCTGACTGGTCAGTTTTTATCCAATGTACAATAAACTTTCATTAGTCTAAGTCTGATGTTCAGGTTGGTCAGTGTGTACCTATTTCAGAACCTGTACCAAAATGTTAGTTTAAAAAGTTCTAGAGTTGCCAAAATGATCCTGTAAAAGAAGAGATCATCTGGAGGTCTCTCCATCCTTGATCTCAAACTGTACTCCAGAGCAATAGTAATAAAAATTGCATGGTACTGACATAAAAACAGAATGATGAATCAAATAAATCAAATAAAAGACTCAGAAATAAACTCACACACCTACAGATACTACAGATACAGATACTACAGACAAAGAAGTCAAAAATCATACAATGGAAAAAAGACAACATCTTCAACAAATGGAGCTGGTCTAACTGGATGTCTACATGTAGAAAAATGCAAATAGATCCATACTTGATACCCTGCAAAAAACTAAAGTCCAAGTGGATGAAAGACCTCAATATAAAACTAGACACACTAAATCGGTTTGAAGAAAAAGTGGGGAAGAGCCTAGAACTGATTGGCACAGGAGACAACTTCCTGAAGAGAATACCAACAGCACAGGCAATAAGATCAACAATCAATAAATGAGACCTGAAAGGGGTGTGTAAAGCAAAGGACACTATCATTAGAACAAAACAACAACCTAAAGACTGGGAGAGGATCTTCACCAACCCTATATCTGACAGAAGGCTAATATCCAGAATATATAAAGAACTAAAGAAGTTAAAAAGCAGCAAATCAAGTAATACAATTAAAAGATGGGGTACAGAGCTAAACAGAGAATTCTCTGTAGAAGAATATTGAATAGTAAAGAAACACTTAAAAAAAAGTTCAACCTCATTAGTCATCAGGGAAATGCAAATCAAAACACCCTGAGATTTCACCCTACACCCATCAGAAATGGCTAAGATCAAAACTCAAGTGACAATACATGCAGGAGAGGATGTGGAGAAACGGAAACCATCCTCCATTGCTGGTGGGAATGTAAACTTGTACAACCACTTTGGAAATCATTCTGACCCTTTCTCAGACAACAAGGAATAGTGCTTCCTCAAGATCTAGCTATACCACTCCTAGGCATATATCCAAAATATGCTCAAGTACACAACAAAGACATTTTCTCAACCATGTTCTTAGCAGCTTTATTCATAATAGCCAGAACGTAGAAACAACCCAAATGTTCTCAATGGAGGAATGGATGAAGAAATTGTGGTACATTCACATAATGAAATACTACAGAGCAATTAAAAGCAAGGAAATCATAAAATTTGCAGGCAAATGGTGGGATCTACAGAAGACCATTCTGAGTGAGGTATGCCAGAAGCAGAAAGACACACTTGGTATATACTCATTTATAAGTAGATATTGGACGTATAATATAGGATAAACATACTAAAACCTGTACACCAAAAATAGCTAAGCAAGAAGGAGGACCCTGGGTAAGATGATCAATCCTTACTAAGAAAGACAAACAGAATTGATATTAGAAGAAGAAGAAAACAGGAAACAGGACAGGAGCCTACCACAGAAGGTCTCTGAAAGACTTTACCCAGCACTGTATCAAAGCAGAGGCTGAGATTCATAACCAAACTTTGGGCAGAGTGCAGGGAATCTTATGAAAAAAGGAGGAGATAGTAAGACCTGGAGAGGACAGGAGCTCCACAAGGAGAGCAACAGAACCAAGAAATCTAGGCCCAGTGGTCTTTTCTGAGACTGATACTCCAACCAAGGACCATTCATGGAGATAACCTAGAACCTCTGCACAGATGTAGCCCATGGCAACTTAGTATCCAAGTGGGTTCCCTACTAAGGGAAACAAGGACTGTCTCTGACTTGAACTCAATGGCTGGCTCTTTGATCACCTCCCCCTGATGGGGGAGCAGCCTTACCAGGCCACAGAAGAGGACACTGCTGCCAATCCTGATGAGATCTGATAGTCTAGGTCAGAGGGAAGGGGAAAAGGACCTCCCCTATCAGTGGACTTGGAGAGGGGCAGGGAGGATATGAGGTAGGGAGGTTGTGATTGGGAGGGAAATAGGAAAAGGGCTACATCTGGGATACAAAGTGAATAAACTGTAATTAATATAAAAAATAAAAAAATAATTTAAAAAGTCATTACAGTACTTACTGCCATTGTGACCTCCTGAATAAATCGCTCCCTCTTTTCAATTGCAATCCTTATTTATTTTCTCTCAAAAACGGTTGAATAAATAGCTGTACAACAAGAAAAATTAGCTATGATTGTCCAAAGGCTTGAAAGAAAAACTACCGAGGAAGTAAGAGAACAGAAAGTATTTATTTGTGAACCTTTGGTACCAAAAGTAATTGAAGATAAATGTAACTGTCAATTGAGAATGTGTAGAAGGCTGGCTGCCCTGGAGCTCAGCCTACTGGTGTGGAGCTGGGCATGGAATGTTAGTGCCCTCTGTGTGGATTCATAAAGTCTAGTTGTATCTTGATAACAGAAAGGGGGAAATAATATTAGCTGAAAGACATTACATTTAAAAAAAAACAACCCTGCTGAATTAGACAAATATGTACACTTTATAGATGTTTTAATATCAGAAGGAAAGTCAGGAAATGTGTTACATTGAGAGAGAGTATTTGCCTATATTTCCAGAGGGGGGAGGGGAAGACTATGTGTTCCATTGATAATTATAAAGAGCCAATCCAAGACCAGTCTGGAAAACCTTGATGGCGAAATGAACTTTTGTTGAAGGACAGATGATCAGGATTTTGATTATGGGATAAGGATCATTGCCTCAACATATTTTCATAAGGACATCTGGACTGTTAAGTTTATGGGACTGGTAATTATTTCAGTTGTAATAGCTAAACTGTGTATGATTTTAGCTTAAATTGGAAGGAGGAAGATACAGAAGAATTTTAATCAAGCAACATGGCTGCTCTGGAAAAGGATCACATCAAAAGACCTTCTTGGTCTATGTGATCTGGCTGGAATGCAGATATGCCCTGGATTACAGTATGATCTGCCTTGAATAGGGACATGCCCTTAGTTTGAGGGTTCATATAGTTCAGAGCAGGTCATCAGAGGCAGTTGAAGCCAGAGAATATTAAGGAGGCAGAAGATTAGAACAAATTGCCATAATTAGTTTGAGACCAAGCTAAGAACTTCACTCAGAAACTAAAAGAAGACAGAATGAATCAATCATCTTGGAGAGGGGTTTGGGCCATAATATCTAAATTGAACCAACTAACCACAATTACTGCTTATTTAGCACTAAGCCTCCAAGATGACAATTACATCTGGTGAATAAAAGCTAGTTTCACAGTCTTTCATAAGGGAACTGATAGAGTTGTCATCATCATGGTTATCAGTGATATTGTTTTTACTTTCAATTTTGCTGAATGAGGATATGAGGTAGGTTGTTGGATCTCCTTTTTTTGAGTCTTTTACCAATGTTATGGTTTGATAATCCCGTTAATAGTCTTTCAAGAAATCGGACATCTTTTTTCGTGATAAATATTCTCCTTATCTTAAGTATTTTGATAATAGTCCAAATTAATTTTGATAATAGCCCAAGTGATCCAATATTGGGCAAGGTTCATTTATCTTGTTTGTATGTCTCTTCAACATACTTTCAGACTCTGTCTCATACGTCTTCATATAAAGTTCCTTTTTCTGGAAACAAGGAATTATAATCATAACTTATAAGCAATGCAATGGTTGTGATTTGATTCTTGTGCTCCTTTTTTTTTTGAATGATAAGTTTGACATAAAGAAAATGAGGAGGAGGTCCCCCCTATTAGTGGACTTGGCAAGGGGCACGGTAGAGATGAGGGAGGGAGGGAGGAACTGGGAGGGAATGAGGGATCGGGACACAGCTGGGATACAGAGTTAATAAAATGTAACTGATAAGAAAAAAATAAAATTCAAAAAAAAAAAAAGTCTTCCGTGGTTTCTGCCTCATCTTCTTGTTTAGGGTCCCTCCTCTCTTATTCCATAGACAACTTCTGGTCCCTATTCCAGGTGCCATTTGGTTACTGCTTTGGAGATGGTGGCACATTGAAGAATGCACTGAGGTAGACTCATGCAATCACCAACTTTACTCAGAGTGTCAGACACTTTATACTTTGAGGGTTAAAAAGAGTCATATGATTAAGGCATACAAACACAAGGAAAAAGAACATGTTTAACAATGTTTGTGATTTAGTTGCCTGTATAGAATTAAAGTTAAATTGTAAGGAATGTAAAGTGAACAAAACTGACCCACCCCAATACATTGCTGGGATGTTTCATTCTACTTTTAGAGAAACCAATTCATTATTAACTGGTATTTTGCTATACCATCTAAATTTCCTTAATCATTTTGTAAACTGATTTTTCTTTACAAAACTTACTGACATTTTACAAAACACTTTTGTGATTTAAAAAGTTGCAAAATTATATAAATATTTAGTATTCTTGAATACATTCTACCTTATTTTCTGAAAAATTTAAAGACTGAAACATTTGTTATAGTCACTTTCTTAAAATAAAGAACATTTACTGATGAGCAGAGTGAATGGAATTTTATGTAAGAAGTGGGAAACAGTAAGAGCTGGAGAGGACAGGAACTCCACAAGGAGAACAACAGAACAAGAAAATTTGAACACAGGGAACTTCCCAGAGACTCATACTCCAACCAAGGACTATCCGTGGAGATAACATAGAACCCTGACAATGCAGCCACTTCTGATGAGAACTGATAGACTAAGATCAGAAAGAAGGAGAGGAGGACCTCCCCTATCAGTGGACTTGGGGAGGGGCATGCATGCAGAAAGGGGGGTGGGTGGGACGGGGAGGGGAGGAAGGAGGGGCTTATGGGGGGATACAAAATGAAGAAAGTGTAATTAATAAAAGTTAAAAAAAATAAAGCAGCAGTAAGTTCTGCCTGGGTAGACAGTATCCTGGCATATGCATCGACTTCAAAAAAATAAATAAATAAATAAATAAAATAAAGAACATTTACAAGGAATTTTCCTCTAAACACCGAAATACTTTTTATGCAAATAGAGTAGTTCAGGCAGTGTAGAAAGCATCACTAGTTAAGTGTAGCAGAAAACTTCATCCTCCCTCCTCATATCAAGGCCTGATGAGGAACTTTTTAGAGTTCCCTACAACAGCAAAATAAAATATTCCACCAGAAAAACATCATGGGTGAATCTTAAATTATGATTATTAGCTAAAAAACTTACAAAATTTCATACAGTAATTCAACTATATACAAATTCCAATTCAAACTATGTACAATTCTGAAAGAAAAGACACAAGTTTAGGTATGTTGTAGCTTCATTTTCATTGAAATTAGAGGACACTCTCTAACTAGACAGGATCCCTGATGGAGGGAGTGTAATATCAACACATCCATGAAAACTTTGACCCAAAATTTACCCTGCATACGAGATTTGCAGGATAAAGACTGAGTAGAGAGTAAGGGAATGTCTAACCCACCCTTTGGGAGAGAGCCAACCCCTGATGTAATTAATGATTCTCTGCTGTGCTTGTAGAGAGGAGTCTAACCTCACTGTCCTCTGAGAGGCACCACACAGCAGCTGATGGAAACAGACACTGAGACCCACAGTGAAACTTTGAGCGAAGTGTAGGAAGTCTTGTGGAAAAGTGGGGGTAGGACTAGAAGGAACTGGAGGAGACAGGAGCTCCACAAGAAGACTGACAAAGCTAACCAGGGCCCAGAGGGGTTTGTGAAGACTGAAGCACCCAAACAAGGACTGGACCCAAGTCCCCTACAAAGATGTTGCCAATGGGTAACTCAGGTTTCATGTGGGTCCCCTTAGTGTCTCGAACATGGACTCGGTTGCCCAGTTTTTGAACAGCTGCATTACCAGACCACAGGGAAGAAGATGTGTTCAGTCCTCATGCAACTTGATGAGCTGGGGTGAGTTACTGAAGGGGAGCTCCTCTTTACTGAGGAAAAGGGGAGGAAGGGGGAGAGGAAGGGAGAGTGGGACCGGGAGAAGAGGAGGGAGTAGGCCAAGATTGGGATGCAAGGTGAATAAATAAATTAATTATTAAAACAAAAGACAAATATAAAAATCTTTAAGAAAATTTAAGTAATTTTCAAGAGTATGAGTACGAATGTTTGTAAGATAGAGCTCATATATTTAGAGGAGTGAGACTATTCAGAATAGTGTTTTTAATAGTGGATAATGCTGATGGATATCTGTCAGAATCTATAGAAGTTGTGAACATAATTAAACATAAGTATACAACATAATTAAAATTATATAGTAATGCTTCAGTTAATAGTAATAAATTAACATTATGTCAGTAGCCATAATCAATATTTCACATCAGAAGATAATAATGGAGAAATCTTGGAGGTGCACACTGGGACATATGACCACATGGGATTTCTCAGAGAATTCTGCTAATATTTTTAAGCACATGAAACTTCGAAAAACTGTGAAGTATATTAAATTACAACGTCTCTACTGGGAATCTGAGCATATGTTTGATTCCCTTCAATCCAATTGTCATTGTATAATTTTTCTGACCTCTTGAAAAGAAGACAATCAAACAATCCTTGTTACTGCAAGTAGAATACATTTCCAAGGGTAGTGTTGAGTACTATTCCAGATATCTAATTGCTGCTTGCTGGAGGAATCTCGGCATTTGGAGTCAGCTGGGAAGTTGGTCAAAGTCACCAACTCATCAGAAACTTCCCAGTAGCTACTTATTTTAATAATGAGAGAAATTATTAACTGCAGTGTGCCAACTAACAGGCCTAATCTTACCTAATGAAAGTAACAGTAACACCCTTTGCAAAACTTTATAATTAAAAGAAATGTTTAGTCAAAGAGAAAAAATACCCAAAAATCAGGATTGGGAACTCATGGAGGAAGAAAATCATGCTGTTGATCTGTGAGAGCCTGTGACACTGCAACTTCATTCTGGTTAGTTTATTTATAGTTAACTTATTTTTAAATTTATTTATTATTTAATTCACACCACAATTTTAGCCCCCTCCCTCCTCTCCTCCTGGTCCCACCCTACTTCCCTCTACCCTTTATCCTACCTTCCCACCTCCTCAGAAAAGGTCAGCCTCTTTTCCACCCACCTACTGATTCCAGAGCATCAAGTTGTGTCAGGACTGAGCACATCCTCTACCACAATGGAGGCAGCCTGACAGGGTGAAGTGATTTTAAAGCATGCAAGAGAATCCTTGTCAGAGACAGCCCTAAGATCCCCTTGCTAGGGGACTCACACGAAGACCAAGCTGTCCATTGAGTACATAGGTGTGGGGGGCCTAGGTCCAACCCTTACATGGTCCTTGGTTGGTGTTTCAGTTTCTGCAACCCCTCCCACCTCCCAGGCACAGGATAGTTGGCTCTGCTGGTCTTCCTGTGGAGATCCTGTTCCCTCTATGTTCTGTTCTTCCTCCCACTCTTCTAAAAGGCTCCCTGTTCTCCACCTAATGTTTAGCTGTGAGTTTCAGCATATGGTTCCATCCTCAGCTGTGTGGAGAATCCCAACAGATAGCTATGCTAGGCTCCTGTCTGCGGCCATAGAAGAGTGTCTTTAATATCAGGGGTTGGCTGTCTCTCCTAGTGTGGCCAAGAGTTGGTTGGACATTCCTTGGAAATCTGTTCTATCTTTATCCCTGCACATCATGTAGGCAGGGTAAAGTTTAGGTCAGAGTTACTGAGGTTGCATAAATACCTCACATTTTCTTTATCCATTCTTTGAGGGACATCTGGGTTGTTTCCAGTTTCTGGCTGTTACAAAGAAAGCTGCTAAGAACATACTTGAGAAAATGTCCTTGTTGTAAAATAAAGTATTCTTTGGGTATATTCTCAGGTATGCTGTAGTTGGGTCTTAAAAGAGACCTCTTCCAAATTTTTGTGGAAATCTCCAGATTGATTTCTAAAGTGTTGTACAAGTTTGCACTCCCACCAGTAGTGGAGTGCAAACTTTCTCCACATCCTTGTCAGCATGTGCTGTCACTTTATTGTTTTTTTTTTTGTTTTGTTTTGTTTTGTTTTGTTTTGTTTTGTTTTTGCCATTATCACAGTCATTTTGATTTGCATTTCTCTGATGACTAATGATGTTGAGCATTTCTCTAAGTGTTGTCATGCATTTGAGATTTCTTTGTTGAGAATTCTGTTTAGCTCTGTACCTCATTTTTTCTTTTTTCTGTCTTTTTTGCTTCTTTTCTTCCTTCCTTTCTTTCTTCTTTCTTTTATGCTTCTCAAATATTTTTATTCATGTATTCAACCATGGCTTTTTCCCTTCCCTTTTTCTTCTACGTTTTCACATATTTTTTTTATAATTTATTCACTCTGTATCCTGATTGTAGCCCACTCCCTAGTCTCTTCCCAGTCTCACTGTCCCTCCCTCTTCCCCTCTCTCCTTCTCCTATACCACAGAAAGGGAGACCACACCCTCACTACCATCTGACCGCAGTCTATCAAGTCTCATTAGGACTGCCTGAATCCTCTTCCTCTGTGGTCTGGTAAGGCTGACCAGCCAGGTGGAAATGATAAGGAGCACTAGGGGACCCTCTTGGAGACTGTCTATGTACCCCATTTTTAATTGGATTATTTTGTTTACCTGTGTTTACTTTCTTGAATTCCTTATATATTTTAAATATAAGCCCTCTCGGTCAGATGTGGAATTGATGAAGATCTTTCTCCCAATCTATAAGCTGCTATTTTGTTGTTGTTGTTGTTGTTGTTGTTGTTGACAGTACCCTTTGCCTTACAGAAGATTTTCAGTTTCAAAACGTCCCATTTATTAATTGTTGATCTTAGAGCCTGAGCTTTTGCTGTTCTGTTCAGGAAATTGTTCCTTGTGCCAATGAATTCAAGGAACTTACCTTTTTTCTCTTCTCATAGATTTAGTGTGTCTGGTTTTAGGTTAAGGTCCATTTGGAATTTAGTTTTATGCAGGGTGATAAATATAGATCTACTTGAATTTTTCTAGTTGTAGACATCCAATTAGACCAACACACTTGTTGAAGATGCTATCATTTTTTCCATGATATGGTTGTAGCTTCTTTGTCAAAAATCAAGTGACAATAGATGTGTGGATTTATTTCTGAGTCTTTAATTCAATTTCATCGATCCACCAGTCTATTTCTATGCCACTACCATGCAATTTTTATTACTATTACTCTGAAGAACTTCTTGAAATCATGGATGGAGATACCTCTAGAATCTTTTATTTTACAGGTTTGTTTTCACTATTCAGGATTTTTTTTTTTTTTTTTTTTTTGCTTTTCCATATGAAGTTGTAAATTCTTCTATTGAGGTTTGTATAGAACAATATAGATATTTTGATAGGAATGGCATTGAATCTGGTAAGATGGTAATTTTTGCTACATTACTCCTACAAATCCATGAGATGGGGGATCTTTCCATCTGTTTTATAATTTTCTTCAGTTTCTTTCTTCAGAGACTTACTGTTGTTGTCACACGTGTCTTTTACTTGCTTGCTTGGAGTTACATCAAGATAAGTGAAAAGTCAGTGGCCAGAAAAGATGTTTGTAAATAGCTGAAAACAGTATTGACATAGCTACAAAACACAAGAATTATGTAAAACGTTGTATATGGTTACAGTCCTTAAAAACTAGTCATATAATCTGACTCAAATATAAGGAACAGTTTGTCATTATAGTAAATTTTTTTAGAGATCAGAACAAACTCTTCAATGCATGTACAGTTTATTTATTTTTGGTTATTTCATTCTGGTTTTAGTTATACAAAACTGTCAAAAACTGGGAACCTTGGAATAAACCTCATAAAAAACAGTATTCTAAGACACTAATGATTGCTGTATAGGTTTCAATTAAAATTCATGTAATTAAATTAAGTGTTAATATGCCATGAGTATGAAAAAGAACAATTTTCTTCCTAAACTAATTATGCAGCAATCTAACTAGAAAATTAGTGACACATGTTTGATATATGTCTGAGTGGTAAATTTGAAAAACACTTGTATTCTTGCCAAGATTGAAAACCGAGAATTGAATATAATTGGGGCTAGTAAATTTATTGGTAGTCATCGGGTGAAGATGGCTGCGTTCAAAGTTAAACACAGAAAAAAATGATGGGAGGCATAATATGAACAAATTGGGACCTGAATCACACTATATTTTTAAAGTGCTGAAACATGCCAGGAATTTCAAAAGTTAGTATCCAGTAGTCATGGTAATTTTAAAAATATTATTCTACACTTAGAGTCATATTCAACACATTTGTTTGCAATTGTTTGACTCACACTCAAGAATATATCTAAAATGTTTTTCTCATCTGAGAAAAACATCTTCATTCTCTATCCAGCAAGGACATGTGAGAATTTCACAAATCTAGAAACAAACACAAAAAATAATGTTCATAATTCTCTTAGCAATGTTCAACTAAAAACAGAGATGAGAAGCCTGCATTTTAGATATTAATAGATGCCACTGTTGAACATTGTTTTTCTATCATATTCCTCTTTGAAAATTAACCCCATAACATATGTTGTAAGTGTGCATAGCTACATGAGATGTTGAGTGAATCCCTTTTATATGATTTTATATTGCATTTATCTAAAATCACATGTTAGCATGGTTGAACTGCTGAACCAATAATTCTGTCATAGAATACATTCTTTACATTGTAATTGTCTAATAATTTTTCTCATGAGCCACTGTATCTCTGTTTTATGTGAATTTTGCGGTCCAAAGAACATTCCTTTTTATTATTGTGAAATTTCTTTCTGAACCTTCTCATTTTGTTCTACAAGGTACACACTGTTGATACCACTGACAGCAGCTGTCATTCACATTGTCAGTCTTCCTGCTGACATCACTGTTGCCTTTTTAAAAAATTTTAGACGTTTTCCCACCACAAGATTATGAGTAGAGCTACTTTATTTCTAAATCCATCTGAACAGGTGGTAAAAAACCTCAAGTGCCATTGTATTAGCATTGAGGTTCAATTTAAAAACAAAAATTGCTTTATGTGAGCTGTTGTTGCTTGGCAACATCTGGAGAACGCTGTTGGAGACACGGAAACCACCAAGGACAGTATTGTCAGGTAAAGGCACTTTATTTTGTGTAGATTTTGATTAATTTGCAATACAATTGATTTTCATGATATAGTTTAAAAATCTGGGAACTAAAATTTTGATTATTAAATAACAAGAGAATTTTTTTTCACAAAATGAGACACATGGAGAAAGTGTTTTTCAGTTTTATTTAGATAATTTTAATATTTTAAAATAATCTAAACCTTGATCTCACAAGTCAAATTCTATGAGAATGGCATTTGTTCTGATTTTATTTTTGGGCTATTGCCACAGAAAATAAAATGAAACTTTAAGCTGGAAGTATCTTTTTCAGCAACAATTAAATCATTAGAACTGGAAGGACTTGAGGGGACTTGAAAGCTTAATTATCTCTATGTGAGACTGTAGGACACATACACTGTCTTCAGGTCACCCATGTACTATGTCCATGAAGAAAACACATGATGATATGTACAAAACTCTTTAACACAATCTCACAGTGTTGCTTGGATTGGTCTCTATCTCCTTGTGTCAAGGGACTGTCTTGTTTTAGTTTCTCCAATGGCTTAGAACCAAAGGCCTAAGCCATTTTACCTATCACAACTGATCCAGTTTTAGCATGTGTATATAATTAATATAATTTTGTAACAACGTAAGGCAAAAATTAAATTTGTTTTTGTATACTGTGTATAGAAGACCAGAAATAATGATGGTACCCCAGACATCTGTAGGGCATAATAGAAGGGTTTTTTGTTTGTTTGTTTGTTTGTTTGTTTGTTTTTTGTTTTGAGGTTGTATTTGTGAAAGCTAAAACCACCTATAACAGCTTTGATATAATCGGGGAGGTACTAAGGAAACGATAAATCCTAGCAATAAAAGTAAATGGAAATTTTGAGTTTCAAGTTAAACCCACGGATTAAGCAAACACAGAGGAAATGATCTGGAAACAAAGAAGGGTTATAGTTGGGAACAATTCATAAGATAAGACCATCTAACGAAACTACATCAATGAATGAAAACCCTTGTATTGCAAATGTGTTTATAAACGTGTGTTTATAAAGATTGAGAGTATGATTTTGTCCTCTTTTTTTTCTAATCTGTATCCGTGTATAATTACATACACATTTACAATAAACACAAATTATACAATGGTAGAGAATCAGAGGAAGTAAATTTATTTCTGTAATTTATTTTGGCTGGGGTTCCAAAATGGCAACGACTAGTGTGCACCATGCTGAGGGGCGGAGGATCGGAGACTCCGAATCATGTGAGTAGACCAGTGGCTGGATCCAGAGCATAGGACGTGGGGCTTCCCAGGATTAGAGCGGACATCCCTTGAGTTGGGGCTCATAGTATACAATTGCAAACTGTGAACCCCAGGCACTTTCTGCACACTCCAGCAAGTGCACAACCTTGGTCCAGGGACGCTCCACTCTAGCAGCCAGATATCAGATCCCTCTGCTCCCATGAGAGCATGGGACAGGATCCCTCCTGCTCCCATGGAACATTTGGGGCCAATCAGATCCAGGTCCGCATGGAAATTTCTGGTCTGAGGTCTCCAGCCCTCTCCACATATGTGAGTGAGTGCGGAGCTCCAGGTCCAGGCCCCTTCACGATCACATCAGATCCCTCCTGCTCCGATGAGGGCAGCATCAGAATTTCTGGGGCAGAATTCCCTACTTCCAAACAATGATTCCGGTGGTCATCCAGTGGAGACCAGGCAACAGTGGAAACCCACAGACCCTGAATAAAGGAAAGCACAGCCGAGAGCAGTGTGAGTGGCAGAGACACAGAATCTGGTGGGCTTGCAGGCCAGGGCCCAGCTCCCTTCTGAGACACCCCAAGATTGCTACCCACATCAAGCCCATCTGGCCACCTTTGCACACGTGCTGTGCCCACACTCCAACCTGTGTCTGCACCCCGCCCTGCCCAGGCTCACCCTCTGACCTTCAACTCACACTCACAGGCTTTCTGCACCTGTCCAAGCCCATGCATGCACACAGGCACTGGTCTTCAAGGCACTTGCCCCAGCGCCCGAGCTATGCCAGTCAAGACAACTGTATCAGCACCCTCTCTTCCTTGAAGCTGCATCTGAATCACCACCACCCATTCTTGAGCCCTTGGACATCTCTCATCTTCCTGCTACTCCAGAGTCCAGAGACAGGCAGACCCAGTCTGCAGTACAGGCTCCAGGAACAAAAAGGGTAGAGGCCTGCATAAGAATACAATCAACAAATACCAGGGCATCATAGCTTCACCAGAAGTCCCCCAAATCAATGGGTATTCTAATATAGCTGAAATACAGGAAAATGATAATAAATCTATGATTCAGCAGTTATTAGAGGCACTTAAAGAGGAAATGAACAATAAAATAGAGGCCATTATGAACAGACAGGAATCTACAATTAAACAGGTGAAGGAAATAAATAAAATTGTTCAAGACATGAAAACAGAATTAGAGGCAATAAAGGAATTCAAGCACTATATTGAAGATAGTGGGCAGCCTTGTCTTTTCCCTGAGTTCAGCGGGATTGATTTAAGTTTCTAAGTTTCTTTCCTTTTTTTTAATGGGAAAAATGTTAATTCAATTTTCTTAGTTAAGTTTTTTATATTAATTATAGTTTATTTACTTTGTATCCCAGCCATAGCCTCCTCCCTCATTTCCTCCCAATCCCACCCTCCCTCCTCCATCTCCTCCCTGCCCCTCTCTAAGTCCACTGATGGGGAGAACCTCCTCCCCTGCAATCTGATCCTAGTTTATCAGGTCTCTTCAGGACTAGCTACAGTGTCCTCCTCTGTGGCCTAGCAAGGCTGCTCTCCCTTGGGGGTGGGACAAGGAGGTCAAGTTTCTGTCCCTTAAGTTTGATGTTGGCTACAGGTTTGCTGTATACTGCCTTTACTATATTTAGATAAGTGCTTTGTATCCCTGATTTCTCCAAGACTTTAAACATGAACACCTGTTAGATTTTATCAAATGCTTTTTGGCATCTAAGGAGATGATCATATGTTTGTTTTTTTTTTTCTTTCAGTTTGTTTCTATGGTGGATTACATTGATGGATTTCTATATATTGAACTGACCCTGCATGCCTGGGATGACACCTACTTGGTCATAGTGGATAGCATCTATGATGTGTGTTCTTAGATTCTGTTTGTATTTTATTGAATATTTTTGCGTCATTGTTCATAGGTGATATTGGTCTGAAGTTTTCTTTCTTTCTTGAGTCTTTCTGTGGTTTAGGTATTAAGGTGACTGTGGCCTCAAAGAATGAGTTGGATAATTTTTCTTCTGTTTTGTTTTGTGGAATAGTTTGAAAAGTGTTGAGGCTAGCTCTTCTTCAAAGGTCTGGCAGAATTCTACCCTGAAACCATTTGGTCCGGGGATTTTTTTGAAAGGAGACTTTAGATGACTGCTTCTATTTCCTTAGGGGATATAGGACTATTTGATTTGCATGCTCTTGATTCAACTTTGAATCAAGAATGAAATCTATGAAGAAAGTTGTTCATTTCACTTAGATTTTCAAATTTTGTGGCATTTATTCTTCCTTCCTTCCTTCCTTCCTTCCTTCCTTCCTTCCTTCCTTCCTTCCTTCCTTCC
>NW_026593286.1:39396759-39491506 GCF_907164565.1 Psammomys obesus | reverse complement strand
TCCTTCCTTCCTTCCTTCCTTCCTTCCTTCCTTCCTTCCTTCCTTCCCTCCTTCTTTCTTTCTTTTTCTTTCTTTCTTTTTCTTTCTTTCCCAACCCAGATGTCACTGAATAGGGAGTTTTTCAGTTTCCATGTGCGTGTAGGCTTTTTCTTATTTCTGTGGTTGTTGATGTCCAGTTTAGTCCATCATGGTCTGATAGGATACAAAGTATTATTTCAATCCTCTTGAATTTGTTCAGGCTTGCTTTGTTACTTTATGGTCAATTTTGGAGAAGGTTTCATGAGATGCTGAGAAGAAGACATGTTCTTTTTTTGTTTGTGTGAAAAGTTCTATATTTCTGTTAGGTCTATTTGATTCATGACATCTGTTAGTGTCATTGTCTCTTGGGTTAGCTTTTGTTTTGTTGACCTGTCCTTTGATGAGAGTCTGCTGTTTAACTCTCCCACTATTAATGTGTGGGGATCTATATGTGGTTTAAGCTTTATTCATATTTCTTTTACAAATGTGAGTGCCTTTGTATTTGGGGCATAGATGTTCAGAATTGAGATGTCATCTTGCTGGATTTTTTCTTTTATGAGTATGAAATGTTTTTACTTATCTCTTTTGATTAATTTTGATTGAAAGCTTATTTTATTAGATATTGGAATGGCTACTCCTGCTTGCTTCCTGGATCCATTTGTTTGAAAGAACTTCTTCCAACCCTTACTCTCAGGTAATGTCTATCTTTGTGGGGAAAGTGTTTTTCTAGTATGCCACAGAATGTTGAGTCCTGTTTCTACAAACATTTTGTTAGTCTGTATCTTTTTGTTGGAGAGTTAAATCCATTGATGTTGAGAGAGATTAATGACCAGTGGCTGTTATATTCTTTGATTTTGATGTTGGTTGTGGTAGTGTGTTTGTGTGCTTGACTAATTTTAGTTTCACTGTAGTGAAGTTATTTATTTCCTGTTTTTTCCTGGGTGTTGTTAAGCTTCTTGGGTTTGATATTTTCTTTTAGTGTCTTCTGTAGAGCTGAATTTGTGGATAGGTACTGTTTAATTTTTTTTCTTTTTTTTTGTGGAATAACTTGTTTTCTCCATCTATGATGACTGAGAGTTTTGCTGGGTATACTAGTCTGAGCTGACATCTGTGTTTTCTTAGAGTCTGCATGCCACCTGTCCAGGCCCTTCTGCTTTCATAATCTCTGCTCAGAAATCAGGTGTGATTCTGATGCATTTGCCATTATATGTTACCTGGTCGTTTCCCCTGCAGCCTTAATATTTTTTCTTTGTTCTGTATATTTAGTGTTTTGATTATTATATGGTGGGAAGATTTTCATTTTTGGTCTAAACTGTTAGGTCTCTTGTATGTTTATAGGCATATTTTTCTTTAAATCTGGAAAATTTTCTTGTATGATTTTGTTGAAAATAGTTCTGTGCCTTGGAGATGGGAATCTTCTTTCTCTCTATTCCTATTATTCTTTTTCAATTAAGCTTTTATTTTTTACATTAATTATATTTTATTCACTTTGTATCCCAGCTGTAGCCCCCTTCCCTCATTTCCTCCCAATCCCACCCTACCTCCTCCATTTCTTCCCATGCCCCTTTCCTAGTCCTCTAACAGAGGAGGTCCACCTCCCCTTCCATCTGACCCTAGCTTATCAAGTCTCATCAGGACTGGCTGCAATGTCCTTCTCTGTGGCCTTGCAAAGCTGCTCCTCCCTCAGGGGAAGTGGTCAAAGAGCCAGCCACTAAGTTTATGTAAGAGACAGTCCCTCTTCCCCTTACTAGGGAAACCACTTGGATACTGAGCTGCCATGGGCTACATCTGAGTAGGGATTCTAACCTATTATTTTTATGTTTCGTCTTTTCATGGTGTCCTTGATTTCTTGGATGTTTTGTGTCAGGAAGTTTTTTAGATTAAATATTTTCTTTGATGATTACATCAATTTCTTCCAATGTATCTTCTACACCTGAGATTCTTTCCTCCATCTTTTTTTATTCTCTAGGAGATACTTACCTCTGTAGTTCCTGTTTTCTTCCCTAAGTTCTCCCTCTACAGGATTTCTTCAGTTTGTGCTTTCTTTAATATTTCTATTTCCATCTTCAGATCTTAAACCATTTTGTTGATTGCCCTCACCTATTTGTTTGAAATTTTCTTTATTTCTTTCAGTGATTTAATTATTTCCTCTCTCAAGGCCACAATCTATTTGACTGTTTCTTCCTTTACTTCTTTATGGATTTCATTCATTTCCTCTATTGTCATCTTGTGATTGGAATTTTTCTGATTTTACTTTTTCTTTGAGAGAAGTATCAATTTCTGCAAGTGTGTCTTCAGCTCCAGAGATTCTCTCTTCCATGTCTTGTATTCTGTTGGTGATGCTTACTTTTGTGGTTCCTGATCTTTTCTCCAAGTTCTCCAGCTCAAGAGTTTTCTCATTTTGTGTTTTCTTTATTGATTCTAATTCTGTTTTCATGCCTTGCACCATTTCTTTCATGTGTTTGAATTTGGATTCCTGTCTCTCTACGATCGACTCTATTTCTTTGGTCATTTCCTTTTTGTATGCCACTAATTTTTTCTCTACTTGTGCCTCTATTTGTTTGGCTATGTTTGCCTGTGTTTCTTTCAGGGTTTTGTCTATTTCTTCTTTCTTTACCTCCAATTGACTGGCCAACTCTTTGAAAGATTTGTTCATTTCCTCCTTATGAGCCTCAAATAATTGAGCAAGCATGGCTTTAAGGTCATTTTCCTGTGCTTCTGATGAATTGGAGTAGCCATCTATTTTGGGGTTTCCTGGTGAAGTCATGATGTCCTGATTTATGTTGGAAGTGTTCTTTCGCCTACCCCTGGCCATTGGCTTATCTGAGACCTTCCCTGTTTGTTTTTGGATTCTGCAAATCAGACTGGTACTGTCTCTCTCTGGCATCTGGAGAGTTCTTCAGCAAGCTGAGAGAGATCCCATGTCCTTAGCGTGTGCTGAGGGAGAAAAGTACACAGGCGCAGATGGGTCAAATGCAAGTGTGTGTGTATGTGTGTGTGTGTGTGTGTGTGTGTGGAGGTGTGCGTGGGCGTGTGTCTCGAGGGACAGAGTGATGGCTAATGTTGAACCCTTGAGTGTGTGGGAGGGGCTCTGCAATGTATATGTCGCAGGCGCTAGTGATGATCGCAGCGCAATTTCTGGCATTAACTGCCTTAACTCCTCAATTAGACCCACAGAGCAGGAACTTCAGTGTTCCAAGTGCCCCTCTGTTTCCCAAAGTGGGTATATGGGTGGGAGGGGGTTCGATGCCTGACTTCTGTTTTAGCAGGACCCAGAATCAGTGGAGCTGCAGATTCTCAAGGGTGCACTCACTTACAGGCAGGTCACTTGGCAGAGATCGGGGTATCTGGGCTCTCTGCTCTCTGGTTTGGCCCTGCTTCTTTGATGTGCTCCGCCAGTTCCGTGCTGTTGTCACTGCCAGGTTATGAGGTCTTGCTGCAGCTGGAGATTTCAGGGTGGTCACGTCAGTGGGAATCGGGGTAACCAGCCTTTCTGTTTTCTGGTTTGGCCCTGGTTAGTCTTAAACTGGAGGGCTGATGTGCCACGCCAGCTCAGTGCTGCTCCGCCGCCAGGTTAGAAAGTCCCGCTGTAACTGGAGACTGGGTTGCTAGTCCAGATGCTTTCTGGGAAGTCCTGGGGTCTCTTCACTGTGCTCTCCAAGCTTCGGAGGCCCAGCGCCTGGTGTGTCTAGCTTGTATGGCGTTTCTGTCTGGTTTTGGTGAGTATATAGCGTATTCTCTGTCACTGTGGGATTGGACGGGCTGTACTGTCAGTGATCGTGATCCTGCGGAGCTAGTATGGCGTCTAGCAGACTCGGGCCCTGGGAGGATGGTGCGGCCGCCGCGCGTGAATCTGGGGCTCCGAGACACAGTACTGCTGGCCTTTGCCGATAAAGGGCTTGGGGCTCCGCCTCAGTGGCTGCAGGCCCCAGGCAGTTAGGTCTGCGCTGAGAAAGGCGAGTCCCCTGTGCCGAGGAGGAGGGAGGTCTGGGGGAGGGGAGTGCCGAGAGATCAAAGGATCGTTTCTCACCTTCCCCAAACAAGTCCCTGGGTGACCCGAGACCAAGGTTTTCACCTCCGGCGATGTTCCCTGTTGTTTAGAAAGTCTCTCCGTTGTTTCCCTGGCTTCAGAAGTTCTTCCACTCATCAACTCAGAACTTTATCTCTTCCACAGCTCAGAAACTGTGTGTGCTAGTCGCCATCTTGGCTCCGCCCCCCCCCCCCCATTATCATCTTTATAAGCACAAATTTAAGGTCAACTTCTTCAATTTAGTTTTGTCAGAGCTGGTTGACTTGGGATAACTGTGTTCTGGAGATGCCATATTGCTTTGGTTTTTGTTGACTGTGTTTTTACAATGGCCTTTACCCACCTGGTTGTCTCTAGCTTTGGATAGCGTCTCTTGCCGGATGGAATATGGGAAACACAGTCATGGTGCTTTGGGACCCTCAGTTTGGTCTATTGGTCTCTGTGCAGTCACCATTGCCCTGCTGATCAGACAGTGTTGATCAGCGTTACTAACTTCGATCTTGTGTCTGACTTTGTACTCTTATGTGGGCTGTTTCTTAACTCAAATTATGTAATGTGCTGTATAGAAACATTTTTGGTTTCATGTGGCTATATTTGTCAATTGTTTGTCTTAATGTGTTTCTACCAAGGTTTTATTTTTTTCCAGCAAGTCATTTCCTGTGCATATAAGATGAATTGTATTATACAGTTTCTGAAGTAGAAATGATAAAATGAATGTGTACCGATCTGTTGAAAGTCTAAACAATTGGTGGAGAGCTGATGGTTCTTAGCTAAATTAGAAGCCCTTGAAGTTGGTTCTAATATCAGAAAAATAAATGCCACAGAAGCAGAGTGGTCAGAGTGTTAGAAGTGTGAGGAAAAGTAGTAAAAAAAAAAAAAAAAAAACAAAAAAAAAAGCCTTTTTCTTCCATGTCTTTTTAACTGTGTTGCCAACAGAGGGGGGTCACATACATTTCCTGTGTGTCTTCCTGAATCTTATGAGGAAATTCTCTTATGAAGTGCCCAGCAGTTTGTTTTTGTTGATGCCAGATATAGTCAAGTTGATAGTTAAGATTACTAAGTATAGCCCCTATTTTCTTTTCTACCAGGTTTTAGAAATGAGGTCTTGGAGAATTCTTTGTAGTTGAATCTTTCAGGGTGAAAAATAAAATAACTAGTTTTATTTTTTTACGGGAGATTTTCATTTTAACTGGCACCATTTGTTAGAAATGCAGAAATTTCTCCAATGCATTTGTTTTGTAATCTTTATCAATAATCGTCTGGCTATCGGTGTGTGGATTTATATTCGGGTCCTCAGGTCTATTCTACAAAGCATCATGTCTGTTTTTCTTTACTGCAGAACCATACTTTTCTTTTAACTATACCACTGTAGCATAATTTGAAATCAAGTATGGTGATGCTACAAGCAGTGTTTTAATTGTTCAGTGTTTGTTGGTTATCCTGTGTCTTTTTGTTCATATATATTTTTGGTACAACATGACAAGAATATAAGATTTCATTTTTTGCCAAAATAAGATATCTATGTTATACCCCCTTCTCCAAAGTCTGAGGTATTATCATATAACTGGTGACTGAAAGATTGTAAGAACCAGAGGCAGGTTATATGGTGGAACTGTTTCCTGAACACAACAGGGGCATACTATATATGAATTGACAGTGACTGTGATTACACGTATAAGACATGTACAAGAACAAGCCAGAGAAATTGAAACTATATCATTCCTGGATGAAGAGATATTGGCAATTGATAGCCACTGGAATCTGATATCAGTTTTCTTCAGTTTTAACATGCTGCAACAGATAGTTTTCCATTCATGTATATATTAGTAGCATGAACTGGACTCTTTTTTTTTTTTTAATAAAAGGAGAGATGATGGTTAGCTTGGTTTCTAGTACTACCCATCTCAGTGCCAGTGAAATGATTACAGGATTATCTACAACCACTAAATTAACAAATTAGCATCACTCCTAACACCAATTTATAAACATTTGTGAGTATAATCAAGGAAACTTCTGTTTGCCAAAGACCACTTCAGAAAACCACAACTAATTGAAATATAGAATTATGCAGCTCAATCTAAATGGACACATCTACAAAATGCTTTGACACAAAAGGCTCATAGAACGCTAGGGGAAAGGTGACAGGATGATTATAAGATCCAGAATATCAATAATTTTATGTGATATTAAGACTTCCAAAGCATCCAAGTATACCCATGGAGTCTCACCCACATTACTTCCCAAACATGAGCTGAACATTGATAACACCATTAGCATGTTAAATTGAACAGGGAAAAACCCCACTGGGTCTTAACCATATACAATTAACGATTACTGACAAAAACTGGGAACAGGGGAAATAGACTTCTCTAGGGAAAAAGACATGAATTGGTTGTCTAGTGGCAAATGATCAATTCTGAAGACATACATACAAGTAACATTATACTCAACAAAGTATATTTAGGAATGTGTACGCAGATATAGATACATATAGGAATGCAATAACAATTGGTGAAAAAAAAAAACAAAGGCCATGAATTTGAAGGAGAGGAGTCAGGGATAGATAGGAGACTTTGGAGAGAGTCAGGGAAGAAAGGCATGTTGTAACTAGATTGCAATCATTCAAAAATCAAGATAGATAGATAGATAGATAGATAGATAGATAGATAGATAGATAGATAAGATACAATTTTAAAAATCACAAACACACACACACACAGAGACAAAGACAGAGACAGAAAACTTATATATGAGGAAATTCTCATAGTAGAGGATGGAAAAATTTGGATAAGATGGAATGACTGGATTTAATCAAAAACACTTTGGATGTATACATTTCTCAGTTAATAAAACAAACACACAAGGCCAAGGAAAGATGTCCCTTTAGGGAAGGTGTTTTGTTTATTTAGTTGGTTTTAGTTTTGTTTTAGTTTTTGTCTCTCTCTCATTT
Source organism: Psammomys obesus (assembly GCF_907164565.1). Taxonomy (NCBI): domain Eukaryota; kingdom Metazoa; phylum Chordata; class Mammalia; order Rodentia; family Muridae; genus Psammomys; species Psammomys obesus. Next base: position 39,484,511 of record NW_026593286.1, on the reverse strand, counting down.
TATTTTTTATATTACTCCATTTCTTTTTCCTTCTGGCTCACTCTAGCCCATTCTCATATGAAAGATAAAACACAGCAAGAAGCCTGTGTGGTGGAACTACATGGCTCCACCTCTGAGTTTAGTTTTGCATATTTTTAATTGATCCTAGTTTTGTCTCTTAAAATATATTCATCATAATTAAGCTGTGAATCTCTAAAAGTGAATATTACTGAAAAATATATGCATATTTATTTGATTTTATAAAAAAAATTTAGCAGTTATCAAAGTACTTTCAATACCTGATAAAGTCATAGAAACCTTTCATATAAAATTTAAAAATTTTAATTGATAATGTGTTTAAATGTTAGTCATTTATAAATAAATGTTATTCAATCAATATTAAAATAAAACTTGGTAAAATTATGTTGCATCTCAATAAATATTATGAAAATATATTACTGAAAACCATTGTTACAAAGAATTAAAATAAAATAAAATTAAAATAAGTTTAATTCTTAACTACATGTGTTAAAATTCAAGTCCTCCAGCATATTCACTGTCCTGTGGCATGTAGTCCTGATAATGCCATGTTAAAGAACTGCCAACAGTTCTCCCATGCAGAGACTCTAAGGGATTAACATATGTCACAATTCGAAAACCTAAACAGAATTCTATTTAAATCTCCTGTTTTTGAAGGAGAAAGTGCTCAGGTGTTTATTTGACATTTCTGGGAGTAATGCCAACCTCCTTGAACATTAGTATTTCTAAAACTTTCTGTCCTCTTTTTTAAGTTGTTCATATAAGAAAAAGTACAATAGCATAAAATGATAGCAAACTAGACCAGAAACGGTTGAATTTTACTGGGCAAGAAGAAAATAATCAGTAACTACAATCAAAGGTAAACATGGCTTAATATGTTCTCCAATTAGCTTTCTTGAAGTCATTAACACAGGAGACAAGTTCCTGAACAGAACACCAACAGCACAGGCTCTAATATCAACAATCAATAAATGAGACCTCATGAAACTAAAAAGCTTCTGTAAAGCTAAGGACACTGTATCAGAACAAAATGACACTCTACAGATTGGGAAAGGATCTTCACCAACCCTATATCTGACAAAGAGCTAATATCCAGAATATATAAAGAACTAAAGAACTTAAAAAGCAACAAATCAAGTAATCCAATTAAAAATGGGGTACAGATCTAGACAGAATTCTCAATAGAGGAATATCAAATGCCAGAGAAACACTTTAAAAAATGCTTAATGCCCTTAGTCATCTGGGTAATGCAAATCAAAACGATCTTGAGATTTCACCTTATACACATTAGAAAGGCTAAGATCAAAAACTTAAGAAATAACACATGCTGGAGAGGAAGGATAAAGGGTAACCCTCCACCATTGCTGGTAGGAATGTAAACTTATTCAACCACTTTGAAAATCAATCTGGCTCTTCCTCAGACAATTAGGAATAGTGCTTCCTCAAGATCCAGCTATACCACTCCTAGGTATATATCCAAAACTTACTCAAGTATACAAGGACATTTGCTCAACCATGTTCAGAGCTGCTTTATTTGTAATGGCCAGAAACTGGAAACAATCCAGATGTCTCTCAATTAAGGAATGGATACAGAAATTGTGGTGCATTTACACAATGGAATACTGGTAACTCAGCAATTAAAAACAAGGAAATCATGAAATTTGCAGGCAAATGGTGGGAACTAGAAAAGATCACCCTGAGTGAGGTATCCCAGAAACACTTTTCCAAAAGACTCCCTACACTTCCTCAGTCAGGGTGGGTTCCTGAAAGGATATGAGGGTAATCAAGTATAGTGTCCTAGTAGCAGAGGCCATACAGACTAAAGGGGACTCCTACTGACTAGTCTAGTCTGCTAGCAAGAGGAGAGGTAAAACAACACATCCATAAACACTTGGACCCAAAATTTATCCTGCCTACAAGATCTGCACTGATAAAGATAAAGCAGAGGGAGCAGAGACTGGGGAAATACCCAATTAATGCCTGGCCCAACCAAAGACACAGCCTACTGGAAAATTCCAACCCCTGACACTATACATGAAATTCAGCTAAGCTTGCAGAGAGTAGCTTGAGAGAGAGGCTCCACCAGGAGCATTTCAAAACAGATGCCTAGGCTCATAGGAAAACACTGGAATAAATGCAAATCTTATAAGCTCTGTTTTTGTTTCTATGTTCTTAAATTGCAGCAAATAAAATAAGTTAATGCTAGGCTTAAGCTAATTAGTGGGACATCCTCAATGCTTGCATGTGCTTCTGATTTTCTAGGACAACGTGCATTATAAATGTCAAGTAATTACTTTTCAAATGATCATACGATGTCTGTGGGGTAAAGTAAGTCTGATTCAATATGAAACATGTATTTTCATCTTGAAACACAAGGTGCTTCATGAGGTAGAATAGGAGAAAAATCTCTGTTTAACCAAAATGGAGGGCTGTATAACATTTTGGGATTAACTACATAGAAAAATAAATAGAGATCAGGAAACTGGGTGCTTTGATGAGACTGAAAGACGAGTACGCAAAAAGCCAGCATGCTTGGTGGTAGGTGCTACAAAATGGATGGATGGTATCAAATGTATATTACTAAGTATATCATTAGGTATAAGCTAGTAATAGACAGGTATGATTTCACATACTTTAATGCCTTGTTTCAAGTTGTTTGTGCTTAAGTGAACTATGAGTTCACCTCTATTGGATACTGGGTGTTCTTTATACTTGTGTTCTCTGTGTGTATCTCTCTGTATGTCTCTCTACCATGAAATACACATTTTGTACTCTATTTGAAACCACATAGTATTTGCAAAGTGTGATTTAAAAAAAAATAGGATGCAAAGTAGAAAATTAATAATAAAGATGGAAAACAATGAGTTCTCACTAGCAGAGAGTACTCATATTATTAATAAACACTCACAGAGATAGAGGTTTTATTTCATGATGGGCAACGACCGTATTCCTTGGGAGTTTATTAAGCACAAATCTGATTATTGATTTTCTAAGTTTGTAAAAAATAAAGTTATTGATTGGATTTAACAAGAAACTATTTTATCCAGTTCTATCATTCTATTTTTTGTTTTATTTTTTTACTTTTTTCTTTTTTTATATTAATTACAGTTTATTTAATTGTACCCCAGCTGTAGCCCCCTCCCTCATTTCCTTCTGATCCCATCCTCCCTACCTCATCTCTTCCCTGCCCCTCTCTAAGTCCACTGAAAGGGAAGGTCCTCCTCCCCTTTCATCTAACCTTAGTTTATCAGGTCTCCTGAGCACTGGCTACAATGTTATCCTTTGTGGCCTAGCTAGGCTGTTTTTCCCAGGGGTGGGAGAGTCAAAGAGGCAGCCACTGAGTTCATGTCAGAGACAGTTCCTGTTCCCCTTACTAGGAAAACTCACTTGAATGCTGAGCTGCCATGGGCTACATCTGAGCAGGGGTTCTAGGTTATATGCATTCATGGTCATTGGCTGGAAAATCAGTCTCAGAAAAGACCCCTGTGCCCAGACATTTTGGATCTGTTGGTCTCGTTGTGGAGCTCCTGTCCTCTCCAGATCTTTCTGACACCTTCTTTCATATGATCCCCTGCACTCTGCCAAAGATTTGGTTATGAGTCTCAGCATCTGCTTTGATACACTGCTGGGTACAGTCTTTCAGAGGCCTTCTGTGGTAGGCTCCTGTCCTGTTTTCTGTTTTCTCCTTCTTCCAATGTCCATCCCATTTGTCTTTCTAAGTGAGGATTGATCATCTTACCCTGAGTCCTCCTTCTTGTTTAGCTTCTTTACATGTACAGATTTTAGTATGCTTATCCTATCTTATAGGTCAAATATCCACTTGTATGTGAGTATGTACCGTGTGTGTCTTTCTGCTTCTGTGAAACCTCACTCTGGATGATCTCTTCTAGATCCCACTATTTGCCTGCAAAATTCATGATTTCCTTGTTTTTAATTGCTGTGTAGTATTCTACTGTGCAAATGTACTACAATTTCTATATCCATTCCTCCACTGAGGGACATCTGGGTTGTTTCCAGGTTCTGGCTATTACGAACATGTTTGAACAAATGTCCTTGTTGTGTACTTGAGCATCTTTTGGATATATGCTTAGGAGTGGTATAGCTGAATTTTGAGGAAGCACTATTCCTAATTGTCTGAGTAAGTGCCAGATTGATTTACAATGCCAAAAGCAATCTACATATATAATGCAATGCAATTCCCATCAAAATTCCAACTCTATTCTTTACAGACCTAGAACGAAAAATTCTCAATTTCATATGGAAAAAACAAAAAACCCCAGAATTTCCAAAACTATCTATCTTGTACAACAATAGATTGCCGGGAGGTCTCTCCATCCCTGATCTCAAGCTCTACTACAGATCAATAGTAATAAAAACTGGATGGTCTTGGCATAGAAACAGTATAGTGGATCAATGGAACCAAATAGAAGATCCAGAAATAAATCCACACACCTTTGGATACTTGATTTTTAGCAAAGAAGCCAAAACCATTCAATGGAAAAAGACAGCAACTTCAACAAATGGTCTAACTGAATGTCTACATGAAGAAAAATACAAATAGATCCATATTTATCATCCAGCACAAAACTAAAGTCCATGTGGATCAAAGATCTCAACCTAAAACCAGACACTAAACCTATTAGAAGAAAAAGTGGGGAAGAGCTTTGAACTCATTGCCACAGGAGACAACTTCCTAAACAGAACACCTACAGTGCAGGCTCTAAGATCAACAATCAATAAAGGGGACCTCACGAAACTGAAAGGCTTCTGTAAAGCAAAGGACACTGTTGTCAAAACAAAACGACAACCTACAGACTGGGAAAGAATCTTCAACCCTGTATCTGACAGAGGGCTAATATCCAGAATATATAAAAAACTAAAGAAGTTAAAAAGCAACAAATCAAGCAATCCAATTAAAAAATGGGGCATGGAGCTAAACAGAGGAATATAGAATGGCAGAGAAATACTTAAAGAAATGCTCAATGTCCTTAGCCATCAGGGAGATGCAAATCAAAAAAGACCCTGAGATTTCACCTTACCCATCAGAATGGCTAATATCATTGTGTTCTCAATTCATTTATTTATCCTATCCTTAGCACAAACTAAAGATTGATAATTTCTTTTTATCAAGTTTGATTCAGCTAGGACTGGAAGAAGACACTATTTGATACAAAATGTTTGTATTTTGACTAAGAAAAGCGATAAGCAAATATGTCTACCCATCACAATCTATCTATCTATCTATCTATCTATCTATCTATCTATCTATCTATCTATCATCTATGTATGTATGTATGCATCTATATATGTATGCATCTATATATATATATGTACCTATGTATTTATGTATATATGTATGTATGTATTTATGATCTATCATCTCTATCTACCTAGCTATGTACCTATTCATACATCTATAAATACAATACCTTTAAGTTACTTACCTTCAAAGTCAGGCTTTAAATTTTTCATCTTTTCATACAGAATCATGAGTTTTCTCAGCATATTAATAGATCGAGCATTGGTAAATTAGCCTTATAATCACTGTAGATGACGGAATCCTTAAAACCCAGATTATTATCAAATTGACCTGCCACTCCATCGTCTTTCTTTCCTCTTAAGTCAAGCACTAATGAATGCATCTTAGAAATGTATTTCCTTCAAGAGCTATCCTCACTAATTTGTCACACAGACAAAAATAGCAGAAAATATCCAACAGAAACATCTGTTTCATGCTGAATATGAATTTGATCAAACCAAATTTACTTGTTTTTGTTTCATCCATTTTTATCACTTTCCTAAATTAACTTAGAAGAATTAAAGACAGTTTTTGGATAGATAACGTGCTTTGTATTTACTCACCATATTTGCAAGTGGACATAATTTCTGAATGTGCGTGTTTATTCACATGTGTGCTTGCTCATAAATCTTCCTGAGTGGTTAATGGAACCTTCATTATTGCTGATGATCTGATATTATGACACATCTTTTTATACAGCTGGAGATCATGAAGGTCCCTTACAACATCACACTGGGGAGGATACTGATTTTCTGACTCACACATGTGCTTTTAATCATCTTTGTCAATGACAGCTTAAGCTTCATTTCGTTTAACCTGCTGCTGTCCTCTAAGAAGTTTAACTCATTACAATCTCTTGCTTGTATATTTCATTCAAGTGTAGATTTTAAATAAAATCACAAAGCTTTTAAAAAGAGTTATGGAATCAGTCTAGATATTGATAATGTTAATAGCATCAATGCAGTTGATTCAACAAAATTGTTACAGATAAACCTTTAAGATTCCAGAAGGTTATGCTCCATTTTGACAGAACTAAAGGCTTTTTACAGTATGTGTAAAGCATGTTTGCCTTTCTATCATGCTTGCCAAAGGCAAGAGCAGTAATATATATGTTTTAGCAGAAAAAATATTCTCAGAATTATTATAAAAATGAATTTGATTTTCAGAAACAATTTCTTTTCTATCCTATGTATAAAATGGCCGATGGGAATGCCACACTGTTGCATAAAACTTATTAAAGCAATTATTTTCCCATATGGTGACTGTCTTTGTTTGCTTTTTATAGCACTTGCTCATAATACGTTCATTTTAAACATACATTTTATAAAATTGTAAGACAAAGGATTGCGGAAAGGGAAGGCAATGATAGAAAAGCTTGCTTCTAAGGCTTCTATCAAAGTACTTTAGGTAGGGAAAACAAATGAAACAAATACTTGTGACACCTAGGAGAATGTACAAATTGAAAAAGATAAAACACGACTCTTTGGCGTCTTGGCTATATTAAAATAGACATTGAGTAAATACATCCCAGCCAAAGCAGGGCTTCCAAAGCTCCAACAGTACAGCACTGCATAGGGGCAGGGCTGGAGGATACAGAGGAACACTCTGCAGTGTCCACATTACAAACACTTTTGGTGGACTTCACTTAAGAACAGTGTGGCCCTTGTCAAGTTCTCTCTTGTCACAGCCCTTCTATATTGGAGGATGATTCCTCTATATTCATGTTAATCTTCTAATCTTTGAGGAAGATTATGCAATGTTCATGCTAAACATATGTTTCTTTTGCCATCCAATTTTGTCTCTGACTGGAGTTAGATCACAAGAAAGCAATGTAGCAAGATCATAGGTGGTATTTTCTATACTCACCATTTTACCTGTGTCTCCCAATGAAAAGTTTCTTCTGCCTGAACAACAACTATGTAATATGTAAACCATTTTATGGCAGTTCCCTCAGTGGAAAAATAAAATAAGCTGTGCTTTCTGAAATATAAAAATAAACAAGGCATATATCTTAGAAACAGGGTTTAGATATTGGTTAAGCAGGGATTAATTTAAGGTAGAGAGCTTGCGATCAGGTATACGAGGTAAGCCTCATGAAAAAAAATATGCATGATAAAGAATGTGTTCAGTGAATGTTACATATAATACAGTTAGAGTCTATTATGGCATATCAAAAGATAAAAACATGAAAATCAGATTTGACAGGAGCAAGACAAAACAGGAAAAACTCTCTGAATGATATTTTTGGAAGTGGGAAGCAGTAGTGTTTTATACATACATATAATTAAGTATTGCTGTCACAATACAAGGTAGAGATGCTCAAACTAAGATCTGTGTTTATGACCACTATGTGCACACCCAAAGAGTGACCTGCAACAGAGCTAATAAACACTTGATGCAAAGTTGTCTAAGGTAATTGTCACGCAAGTGCAAATTAACAAATGTTATGTATTATGACAAAGGAAATAATAATGTTGATACAAAGAAATAACAAGAATTGAAGACAAAGAAAACACAGTAAAAATGTGACGTAAAAGTGTGTCTATATAAAAAATGTCATTGTGAAGCTTATTAGTTTGTTCAATTAATGTAAACTAATAAAAGTCACCCAAGGACAAAAAAAAAATAAAACTACTGTTCCTGTCATGTAATTTTACTTAAGGGAAAGTTATTAGTACAAATTTAAAATACTGCAATTAACACAAATTTGCAATAAGAAAATTACTAAATAAATTACATGCAGGTCATAATAAAATATATATATATATACATACAAAATATGGAAATATTAAATTTCTTTTATTTACCCAGTGATCCCTTGGTACTTTTTGCTCTCTCTAAGTGTTTATTTTTTTTATGTATTAGCTAAAAATAGTTAATTTCTGTATACTTAATTCATATATTATTAATGAAAGTGCATAAGGGTAAGAATATACTAGAAATTACAAGTCCACATGCAGGGAAAATACACTTGAAGAAAAAAAAAATGACTGTCCCTGTCAAATACTTTAGCACAATTCTTTATTAGTAGACTTATCATTCAATCAGTTTTAAAATATGCTTTCAAAAGAAGAATATGGACCTATATAAAGAAAGAAATCACCTGTTTTAAGGGGTAAACGGCATATGTTAAATAAAATAATTCCCCTTTCTTAATAATGGTTTTGAAACACTGTGTGTGTGCAACAGTAATGTCTATGTGTGTGTGCCAGTTGCAGCACGTGTGAACAGGAAATAATCTCTTGAGCATCATCTGAGAGGGTAGATGGGGAGAAGCCACGGAGAAATTGTGGAAAGTTACTCACGTTACACAGCAGGTGTGCCTTTACCTCAGCCTGCGCAGTCTTAACTACACACACACACACACACACATATATGTACTTACTCTGTAGAAGTGTTGACAGGCAGCTGCAGAGCTAGCTGTGCCCAAAGCTCCAGTTCACTCCATGGCATTTATGATTTTGTGCATGACAGCTGTTCATCAAGCCCATGCTTCATCCCGTTGCTCCTGGGAGCCAGAGCCTTATACTCAGCTAAGACATGTGTACATTTAAGGAAGGCAGGAAAGTTCCCATCATTCAGTTGTTATGGAGAAGATCTGAAGGGGCTACAGCTCCTGAGCTGCATCGCACTGTTACTGTCTCACTCCTTTGTTAAAAGTCACATGCACAGGGAACACCACTGTATTCCTTAGCATAAATTTATTTCCATTTGAGGATACCCTCCAGATAATTTTGGCACTGTCTGAGGGTATGAGGCAGTTCACACCCAAGAGTTTATGCTTACTAAATGCTGCCACAATTGAAAACATTTATCATCTTATACAAGTCCAGATTTCAAATATGGTATTCAAACTGTGATTCTTCCAGCACTTACTTTTCCATCATTAGTTAGGAAACAATAAGAATTACAAACATTATAGTATAGATTTTAAATATTATTGGGTATGACATTTGAGCAGTTTTTCAGTCTTGATTTTTAAGTAGACCCACTTCTACAATAAGAAAGGCTTGGATATCCTTCTCACCACCCAAGAGAGAGCTGGCTGTAGGCGATAATGTGCGTGGGCTTTGAGAGAGGGAAAATGAATTGATTGAGAAACCGTTCTCTGGATTTCTCATCTGAAAGTTTATGTAGTCATTTATCTTCTCAAGGATATTCACATAACCAACAGCCTGGGAAATAAATCTTCCCTTGGAGAGTAAGGTAGACGTTTTTCATGATGAGCACAATAAAGATAATGCCTCCCCAGGATAATGTCTCCCACTGAGGCAATCTTACCTTAGGTTAGTGTCCTCTTTAAAAAGATGAGATTTCAGAGACAGCTCCTGTTCCTATTACAATGGAACCCACTGGGACACTGAACTGCCATGGGCTACATCTGTGCAGGGGTCTTATGTTATCTCCATGCATAGTCCTTGGTTGGAGAACCACTCTCAGGAAAGACCCCTCTGCTCAGATTTTTTGGTTCCGTTGCTCTCTTTGTGGAGTTCTTGTCCTCTCCAGATCTTACTGTTTCCCACTTCTTTCCTAAGATTCCCTGCACTCTGCCCAAAGGTTGCCCATAAGTCTCAGCATCTGCATTGATAGTCTGCAGGACAGAGCTTTTCAGAGGTCCTCTGTGTCAGGCTCCTGACTTGTTCCCTCTTTTCTCCTTCTTCTGATATCCCCCTGAGGGGGAAACAGCATTACCAGGCCACAGAAGAAGACAATACAGCCACTCCTGGTGAGACCTAATTGACTAGGATCAGAAGGAAGGAAAAGAAGACCTCCCCTATCAATGGACTTGGGGGGGGGGCATGCATGCAGAGGGTGGAGGAAGGGAGGGATTGGGATGGGAGGAGGGAGGGAACCACAGGGCGGATACAAAGTGAATAAAGTGTAATTAATAAAGAAAAAATAAACATAAAAAAGATGAGCTTTCCCCAAATTTGTGTTTCCCAACTGTGTGCACAGCATTCACCAAGGCTGCTAAATGTTGCCTGTGGGGATTTTGTAGAAAGAAAGTAGTGCCAATGTCAGTGTGGTTCTCAAGATGTTTGAACTGCTGTGAGCATGAATATACCCTATATATCCCAGAACTCTGTGCTCATCTGTGTCATGTTCATAGGTCAGCCCATTTGCCAGGTAACAGGATAAAGTCTCAGGACACTTGGGAAGTTATCCACAGTGTTTATGGTTTAGAATGTTAATATTTCTTAACTTTAATTATTTTTAACCCAGACTATCTTGTGCTGAATATTCTCAGGAGTTTTAGCTTCGGCATGTCCAGTGTTAAACAACTGGGATTCACTTGTGCTTCTGAAAATCATTTTTCTTCAAGAGTTTTTATTCTAGAAGCTGTGGTAGTAGGCTACACAGAGAAGAGTGATGCATTACAATGAGTAATTCATTAGAATTACTGATGTCCACATCTTGTCAACTTAAGCCTTTTTTCTGACACTGCATCTATACCAACCCACACCATTATTTATTTCTTGTATTCCTCCAATTGATTTTCAACCCAATAAGGCCTTCATAACACTAGACTAATTATGTCCCCTTTGCATCTGTTGAAGTTTAAGGATGATTAGGTAAAATCCAAGCAGGTAACATGGCTTTCAGTATTTCCACACATCACTTTTAGATCCAGTCTCTTTCCTTGTTCATTTCCTTCATGGATTCCATATTTCAGCAGGAAAACATGCTTTTGTTGGGGTAGATTTTGTGGGTGGTGTTGTTGGTGTGTGTGTGTGTGTGTGTGTGTGTGTGTGTGTATGCATGTGTATGTGTGTAGTATAGTATAGAATAGAATAGTATAGTATACAGTAGATGTATGAGAGCATGTGGGTGTTGTTGCTTGCCTGTGTAAGCATACATGAGGGCCAGAAAATGATGCTGGGATGTCTTCTTCAAAAACTTTTCTTTATTTCTTGAGACTGTCTTTCTAGGTGAACCAGGAGTTCCACATTTAGATGAGATGTGTTCGGTTTGCAAACCTTTGGCATTTGCTTGTCTCTACCTCTAAGTACTGGGGTTACACAGAGGCCCAGATACTTCCAGGCTTTTGCGTGGATGCTGGGAATGGAATTCAAGCTCTTGCACTTGTGCAAAACAGTGATTCACCCACTTAACTGTCTCTCTGAAAAGGGAAAATTTCAAATTATTTTTAATGACTCCATTGTTTCACTTTACCAATAATCAATCACTCAGTGTGCTTCTCTCCTTGCTAGAAAAATAATTAGGCATTTATATTTTATAACAATTTATTCACTTTGTATCCTGGCTGTAGCACCCTCAGTCATCTCCTCTCAGTCCCACCCTCACTCCCACGTCCCTCTTCTTCTATGCCCCTAATAGGGGAGGACCTCCTCTCCTACTATCTGACCCTAGCCAGTCAGGACTCATCAGGACTGGCTATAGCATCTTCCCCTGTGGCTTGGCAAGGCTGTTTTACCATGGGGAGATGATCAAAGAGCCAGGGACTGAGTCCATGTTAGAGATTGTTCCTGCTCCCCTTACTAGGAAACCCACATGAAGACTGACCTGCCTATAGGCTACATCTGAGCAGGGTTCTAGGTCCTTTCCATGCATGATCCTTGGTTGGTGCATCCATCTCTGTAGACCTCCTGGGCCCAGACATTTTGGTTCTACTGGTCTTGTGAAGCTCCTGTCCCCTCCAGGTCTTTCTATCTCCTCTTTCTTCCATAAGATTTCCTGTACTCTGCCCAAAGTTTGGCTATGGGTCTTAGCATCTGCTTAGGTACACTGATAGTTAGATACTTTCAGAAGCCCCCTAGTAGGTTCCTGTCCTTTTCCTTGTCTTTTCCTACTTCTGATGTCTATTCTATTTGCCATTCTGAATGAGGATTGAGCATTGTCCCTAGGGTTCTCCTTGTTGTTTAGTTTCTTTAGGACTATTCAGCCTTTAAGTTTCTGAATGTGACTCAGACAACATATGAGTACATAGAGGACTCCCTCTTCCCAGCAAACAAGATGAGTAGGTAATGTCAGTAGAACCTACCTAAAAACATTCTGAATATTTAAAAGAAATATAAAGACATTTATATTCTCCTAACCTGTAGCACATAAAATCTTAAATATAGCAATCAAATACTGGAAAGGTAGCTCAGCAGGATAGAGCATGAGCTACTAGGGCAAAGAACCTGAGTTCAGTTCTCCATATCCACAGAGGCAACTCAGTACTGTCTGTAACTTCAGCTTTAAAGGAGCTGTTGCCTCTGGCTTCCATGAACATGGGTTCTCTCTCTCTCTCTCTCTCTCTCTCTCTCTTTCTCTCTCTCTCTTTTATACACACATACATGAACACACACTTAGAATAATAAAAGTAAATATTAAAAATACAATAACACTAATATAAGAAAGTAAGGTAGGCATTAATGTGTAAGCATGAGCAGCATAACATGAATTTCTAGGTATAATGAAATGGTATAATTCACCTGAAGAAAAATATAGAACTAAAATGTGTTAATTCATTGATAGAGCCAATGTCATTTAAAAAACAAATAACTCTGTACTTAGTAGGCTGTGTTTCCTCAAGGCCCTCCCTCTCCCTCTAGCTCTCACACTCTGCTACAAAGTTCTCTGAACCACAAGAAAAGGAAATTTATAGTGATATCCCATCTAGGGCTGAGTGTTCTAGGGCTCTCACTCTCCACATTGTCTGACTCTGGGTCTCTGTTTTTGTTCCCATCTGCTGCAGAAGAACTTTCTCTAAGGAAGGCTGAGAAAGGGGCTGATCTATGAGGACAGCAGAATGTAGTAAGGTTTTATTGCTACATTATTTTAGGAGAGTGTTGTTTGGTTTTCTCCTAGTGTCTAGTCTCTGTTTTGGATCAGTCAAAAAACGAAAAAACAAACACACTGGCATCTACTGAGGTTCTTGTTTCATAATGATGTGTGTCAGGGCATCATTTATTTTTTAACCTTACAGGTCCTTTTCATATATGTTATGACTTTCAGTTTCGCTTTTATGGCCTTCCTGTGTGCACAAACATGTGTGTCTCTGCATCTACATGTGTTTCTCGTACCTTTTCTTTTGTCTCTGATCCTTCTGTTTATTTTTGTCCTATTGTGGTTTATTTTTAAACTTAGTTTATTAATATTATTTAGATGGATGTTTGTTTTCTAAAGAGAGTCAGAAAGGGTGAGGATCTTGTTGGGAAAAGAATTATTGAGGAAGATTTAGGTGAGGGGACCATGATTAGAAAATGTTGTATGAAAAAAAAAATCTGTTTTCAATAAAATAAAAATTAAGTCTGTACTGTTAAGAAGAATAAAAAAAATAATTCTAATTAGCAACATTAAACAATATTTTATTATAAAACAGTTATAAGGATCTTTTATTTAATATTTTTTATTCAGGGATTGGACCTAGTTTTTCCACACGTATTGTTTATCTGATTTTCACAACAGTCAATGAATGGATATTATTATAAATACATTTTCAGATGATGTAGGGACTAGCATTTGCACATTTTCACTTGCTTAAAGTCTCAGAAAAAAAATGTGCCCAAACAAAGTCTCGTTTTCTAATTACATAACAAGATTCTTTACTCTGTAGCCCTAACTGAATGAACAGAATAGAGTTATGTGGATATAATGCAAGCGTTAGTGCCTGGTTGAAATCCTAATAGCATTTCCTCTTGGATGTTTGTTATCATGCAAGAGATCCACAAACTCAGACATCTATATAAAGGAAGAATCCAGAAGAGGTGTTTACTTTTTTATATTATAACTAGAGAATTGGGATTGATTCTTTATTCTGTGAAACTCCTGAGATTTTTCCCCACAATGCCTAACAACATTTTCTCATAAGACTTGTCAGAGGGAAAATTAAATCAGATTAAATTACATATTAAGTTCACAGAAATATGTTCTCATGAATTACTAGAAAACTAACACATGTGATTAGATTGTCATAGACTATATTGTTTTGGACATATCAATTCGTGACCTTCACATCTATTAAAGCTACAGGAAACTCTCTAATGAGTGACACTGCACACTATCATTAGTCAGACACTCTGCCAGCTAGAGCCCTAACCTTGCTGATTTGCAACACATATTTTTCAAAGTCTTTGTATTCTGCTCTATCCTCTGTGGGAAAAAAGTAAAATATCAGTTGCTATAAATTTTCATAATATATGTTGTGAGGACCTTTGAGCTAATAAAAACAAAGGTACATATGTCCACGATATATTGTTCTGGTGGGAGAATCTTGCTAAAAATATGTGTGTATAATTTCTCATTTTATTTAAAGCTCTTAAAATATCATGCAATACACTATTATCTTAATTGTAGACTGTAATAAAAAGCTTTAGAGAACGTAATGAGTTCATGCTGGCATTTTGTAAAATATTATATCATAGTCAATATTTTTAAGGTTAGATTAAATAAAACAACTCACACTTGCCCTAAAGATTTCTAAATGGCTTAGTATTGATTTTCAATTTTTGATGTCCTTGTGCTTTTAGATATTAGAAATAATTTTGTGTAAATAAATGACTTAATAATCTGTGCATATCCTTCCACTTACTGGACTCATTTTAAAAGAACACAAGATCATTAAGTGGCATGCTGTTATATTACAGCACAATAAAATAGCTTAATTATTCACTGAATGTCATATAGGGGTGCACCGCATAGTAAGGAATCTGAATCTAAAGAAGGATCTGGCAAGTAGAGTTTATATAAGTCTGTGAAGTATTGCCCTATATTAAGAGGGGTGTGAGCACACGTGACTAATAATCATGCTCCAAGACTGAGTCTCTCCAACACCTAAGCTAAAGAATTCTCTATTGAGAAGTCTAAACTTTTAAAGTGGTTGTACCAGTTTACATTCCTACCACCAATGGAAGAGGGTTCCCCTTTCTCCACATCCTCTCCAGCATGTGTTGTCACTTGAGTTTCTTATCTTAGCCATTCTGATGGGTATAAGGTGAAATCTCAGGGTCGTTTTGACTTTCCTTTCCCAGGTGACTAAGGACATTGAGCATTTCTTTACGTGTTTTTCTGCAATTCATTAGTCCTTATTGAGAATTCTTTTTTTATCTCTGTGCCCTATTTTTTAATTGGATTGCTTGTTTTCTTGCTTCTTAACATCTTGAGTTCTTTTAAGCCACCGAGAGGGCTCACTGTATAAAAACAATTCCCAAGCAAAACTGGTGATAGGAGTTCAAGTCCCTAAATTGAAAAGTGGAAAGTGAGAAGTGCCACAGGAAGTTGTTTTCTGATATCCATGCTTGCGCAGGGGTATGCAAACCTACAACACACACCATGCACTCATGCACAATAACGATACAAATGTAAATATTGTAGTTCTGTGAAACTCTTCCATAGGTTTGAACCAGCTCTATTTTTCACATGTAAGAACTGAATTTTAATTGTTCTTTCACAGGATTCACATTTGTCTTGTTTTTCCAATATTGTCCCCAGATTTAGCTGGAGTATAACTTAAGTGTTTATATTTTTTCTTGTAATTAATCTAACAACATTTCACGTGTAATTTATAATCAGGCTAGGATTTTCAAGTTGTTATCTCTATATCTGTGTCTATCTGTGGTCTAAAATTATTTGCCCAAAAGGCCTGTACTGGAGTGTAACCACAGCGTGGATTTATTCATGCTTGGTATCGACTCCTACTTTCTGTTTTACTTCTCTCGTTCTCTTTGCATCTTGAAATCTTTGACATGATGGAGCTCTTGACTGAACAGTTTTTTTTTGTTTGTTTTGTTTTGTTTTGTTTTTCATGAACTTGATGGGGAAAAAAATTCTCTCTCCTTTCTCCTTTGAAAATCCTACTTTTGAAGTTCCTGGGAAATATTATTGTTTTTTCATTAAGTATTTTTATTTTATTAATTAGAGTTTATTCAAGTTGGTCCCCCCCCCCCCCCCCCGTAGCTACCTTCCTCCTCCGCTCCCAATCCTTCCTTCCCCTTCTCCATTCCTGTCCCTCTCCCAATCCACTGGGAGGAGGGAACTCCTTCCTCCCCTTCCCTCTGATCCTAGTCTATCAGGTCTCATCAGGAGTGGCTGCATTGTCTTCTTCTGTAACCTGGTAAGGCTGCCCCCCCTCTGGGGGAGGTGATCAAAGAGCAGGCCAATCAGCTCCTGTCAGAGACAGTCTCTGTCCTCAATACTGAGGAGGTCATTTGGACACTGAACTGCCATAGGCTACCTCTGTGCAAGGGTTCCAGGCCATCTCGATGAGTGTTCCTTGGCTGGAGTATCAGAAAAGACCCATGTACCCAGACTTTTTGGATCTGTTGCTGTCCTTGTGGAGCTCCTGTCCTCTCCAGGTCTTACTGTCTCCCACTTCTTTCATAAGATTCCCTACACTCTGCCCAAAATTTGGCTATGAGTCTCAGAATCTGCCTTGATATGATGCAGGGTAGAGCCTTTCAGAGGCCCTTTGTGGTAGACTCCTGTCCTGTTCCTTGTTTTCTCTCTCCTCTGATGTCCATCCTCTTTGCCTTTCTGAATGGGGATTGAACATCTTAGCCAGAGTCCTCCTTCCTGATTAGCTTCCTCAGGAGTACAGATTTTAGTATATTTATCCTATATTATATGTCTAATATGTACAATGAGTGAGTATATACCCTATGTGTCATTCTGCTTCTGGGATACCTCACTCAGGATGATCTTTTCCAGTTCCCACCATGCAAATTTCATGATTTCCTTGTTTCCAACAGCCCAGGCTCTAAGAGCAACAATCAAAAAATGGGACCTCATGAAACTGAAAAGCTTCTGTAAAGAAAAGGACACTGTCCTCAAAGCAAAACGACTGTCTACAGATTGGGAAAACATCTTCAACAACCCTATATCTGACAGTGGGCTAATATCCAGTATATAAAAAGAACTCAAGAAATTAAACGGCAACAAATCGAGTAATCCAATTAAAAATGGGGTACAGAGCTAAACAGAGAATTCTCAATAGAGGAATATCGAATGGCAGAGAAACACTTAAAGAAATGTTCAACTTCCTTAGTCATCAGGGAAATGCAAATCAAAAGATTTCACTTTACACCCGTCAGAATGGCTAAGATGAATAACTCAAGTGACAACACATGCTGGAGATGATGTGGAGAAAGGGGAACCCTCTTCCACTGCTGGTGAGAACGTAAACTTATACAACCACTTTGGAAATCAATCTGGTGCTATCTCAGACAATTAAGAATAGCGCTTCCTCAAGATCCACTTATACCACTCCTAGGCATATATCCAAAAGATGCTCAAGTATACAACAAGGACATCTGCTCAACCATGTTTGTAGCAGCTTTATTTGTAATAGCCAGAAGCTGGAAATAGCCCAGATGCCCCTCAGTTGAGGAATGGATACAGAAATTATGGTACATTTACACAATGGAATATTACCCAGTGATAAAAACAAGGAAATATTATTTTTAATCTTATTAAATTTGAAATAATTATTACTTAGATTTAAAAAGTAATTATGATAAAAGATCTGCCAATATTTTTTTTTATTAAAAAACGACTTGTTTGGTGTTAATCCTGAATATTACCGGTCAGTCAGTCCCAAATGGTGTCACAAATGAAGAGATATTAAAGTCAATAATGTCAATAAATACCAAGGTGTTTCTGCTTCACTGCAATAGTTTTGTACTAGGAACTATTTGCACTCTGCAGCCTTCCCTGTTAAACAGAAAAAAGGATTTCAAGTTTATTTCCATACTTTGTTAAAGTTTCTGTTGTCAAGTTTTTCTCTTTAATGAAAAAAATCACATATTTCTAAAGTGATAGTTTGCAATTCTTCTTTGGGGAACAGGAGTCTGTGAAAGATTTTTATCAATATTTATGGCCATGTTCTTTGTTGAATTTCTCCTTTCTGAATTCAGTTCTAGAAAATGTGGGCTAGAGACATACATAAATTTTATAAAAAGCAGTAAATTCATATTCACAAGTAAAATCATATCTTTGTCCAAAGAGCTCATTTTTCCTTGTCATAAGTTTCGTACTGCATAATATCTTTTCTCTATCAGCTAAGTAAATGAGCTTTCTCCCTAGTTGTGTTTGACTCTTCTAGTTTCTCTTGCACATTCTCTTTAAATAAAGAGGGAAATATCCTTTCGTCAAATTAAACAGTTTTTTGTGCTTGGCTCCGTGTCTCCAAGTGGTGCTGCCCAAAGTCCATTGTATCTTCCCCCATCAATGAGCCCAATTAAGACAATACCCCACACAACAGGCCACCCAATAAAGACATTCTGCCACTGAAGCACGCTCCCCAGGACAAATAAAGACCACTATCACACCACTCATTTTTCTCAGGACTGCTTCGGTTATCACTGATTCGATTTCCAAAGTCTTTTAGAGTTGACCCGTCCATTTATGATAATAGTGTTATAGACATTTAAAACTCTTAATGTAATTTTATGTCTTAAAAAAGAGGAAGACAGTGCAGCCACTCCTCATGAGACCTGATAGACTAAGATCAGAAAGAAGGGGAGAAGGACCTCCCCTGTCAGTGGACCAGAGGAGGGACATGGGTGGAGAAGGGGGAGGGAGGGTGAGATTGGGAGGGGAGGAGGGAGCTACAGGGGGGATACAACGTGTATAACCTGTAATTAATAAAAATAAAAAGGGTTTAAAAAGTAAGTTATCAGAAACATCTCTATTCCTGCTTCTGCAAATCTTCTCCCATCGTTCTACCTGTATCCCCTATCAGCTTGATGTGCTTTTTGATTTTTAAATTTACTGAGTCTGTTTAGTGCTGCTAGTGTATGCATGAGTGTAACCCATCTCCTGTAGTGTTGGGAGTCAATAGGACAGTATATGCACGGCATAAATCTACCTCCTGTAGTGTATGGAGTCATCAGGGACTCTACCTCTCAAGGACACTGACTCTCCTTTCTTCAGAGCCATCAGTTGGCAATAGCTTCCCAGACAGGGGTAGGATTTCATAACACCATCCCTTTGTCAAGTTAATCTTGAGCAGGTGTTGTGCATGTAGTCACATCTGTGTGAGTTCATGTGTGGCAGTACTCTCATCTCAGAAAGCACTGTTATGATGTGGTCATGTAACAGTGCTTGTGTTTGACAGTCTGTCTTCTCTTTTTCCTGATAATCCCTGACATTTTTGAGGGGTATGACAAATACATTACGTTTGGAACTGAGCACTCCGCAATCTCTTATTCCCTGCATTATGTATTGTGTCTGTACTGTTATTTCCCCAAAAAGAAGCATTTCTGGTAACAGTCTATAAATACATTCATCTATAATTGTAAAGATAAGTATAGAGTAAGCAATTTAACATTTCCATTTATCAAATGTTAATAGTTCTTTTTTTTTTCCCCCTAGAGCCCGTGAGCCCGTGATATCACCAGGCATGTGTTCTTGTCATAGTTAATGCATAAGGTCTATCTCATGGAGCAGGTCTAAGTCCAATTACTGTACCTGAAGGG
Organism: Psammomys obesus; assembly: GCF_907164565.1. Lineage (NCBI taxonomy): Eukaryota > Metazoa > Chordata > Mammalia > Rodentia > Muridae > Psammomys > Psammomys obesus. Next base: position 39,464,774 of record NW_026593286.1, on the reverse strand, counting down.
AGCTGCAATGGAATAAAGATTGGATGGAAACATAGACACATTTACAAACACACAAACACAACACTGTGGGGTCTTGTGGATCTAATGGAGAGGTACCAACTGTGCAAGAGCTGGGAGCCTCATTCCTTTTACTATGTAGAGTACAGAAGGGAGGACTTGCTAGCTTTGGTACAAGATCTCTGAAGGTAAGTAGTCTTTGATGGCAGGATTTTGGAAAGAGGACTTCAGATCCCTTGGAACTCTGAGTTACAAAGGGTCCTGAGCAGCCATGAGGTTGCTAGGAACTGAACTCTGCTTTTCCGGAATACAAACAAGTGCTCCTAACCACTGAATTATTCTCTGGCACCTCCTTTAATTTCTTTAGTGCCATACTCTTCATTCTAATGTATAAAGCTCTGTTTGTACACACTTTGTAGTTATTCTTACTGATTTTTAATTTCATTCTACTGTGTTCTAAGTATATATAAGAAGTTATTTTATTTTAAAAGTTTTGTAAGACTTGCATATTCTCTTCATATAAGATCTGTTTCATATGGTGTTTGATTCACTGAGGAAAAGAATATCTAGTAGCTGTTTAATGGGACAGGATCTCTAGATTACTTAAGTATATTAATAGATATTTTAATTAATATGCAGTATCATTAAGTCCACTGCTACACGGTATAATTTAATAATGATCTTTTTGATTATTTGTCTTGATAAACAGTCTATTGATGATAATGGTAAAATGAAGTCGTTTTCTTGATAAGAGGTAAAGGTTACATTTATCTGGGTATAAGGACAACTAATTAGGGTGTAGTTAGGGATTATGGTTTTAAAAATAGTGATTATTGGTTATCTTCGAAGATCCATAACTTTGCTAGTCCTGTGTAGTTGGATTTTTTTTTTTTCAGAACCTGAAAGAATTTTTATTTTGGTCGGTGGGTCATAAGTCCAACCTCTAGTCCATTGCCAGGATCAGTCCCGCCTACCCCTGAACTGTATGCTCCTCCCATTTCATATCCATCTTCTCCACCCAGACAGATCCTACACATCCTTCTGCAGGATCTAGCCAGCAGAATATCCGCATGATCCTCTCCTGCAAGCACGCTTTAAAACATACCGGGTGTAACCTTGTTCAGACATCTAATTCCCTGGCCAAATCTGCCCAGGCCTGTACAGATACAACTTAACTCTAGGTTATGTTTAAGGATGGTAGTTACTAGGTTAACATAAAACATTCCTACATTTTTAAGAAATTATCTCTAACTATAGTCACCAGGTACCCAAGTACCAGGGCTTAGGACATGTAGACAGCATCTTTGAGACCAGAGCATAGACTTCTCCTTAAATCCTGTATGTGAATAAATGCATTCAGACAAATCTTCTAGTTCCAGAATGAGCAATGCTTCTTTTTTTTTAATTTATTTTTTTGCATATTTAAAATTTTTTTAATTATTACAATTTATTCACTTTGTGTCCCAGTCATAGCCCCCTCTCTTGGTCCCTCTCAAACCTACCCTCCCTCCCTCTTCTCCTCCCATAGTGTACTAATAGGGGAGGTCCTCCTCCCCTTCTATCTGACCCTAGCTTATCAAGTCTCTTCAGGACCGGCTGCATCATTTTCCTCTGCGGCCTGGTAAGGCTGCAACCCCCAGGGGGAGGTAATCAAAGAGCCTGCCACTGAGTTCATGTCAGAGATAGCCCCTGCTCCTCTTACTAGAGAACCTACTTGGACACTGAGCTGCCATGGGGTACATCCGTGCAGGGGTTTGAGGTTATCTCCATGCATGGTCCTTGGTTAACACCAGGAGTTTTTTTGTTGTTGTTGTTGTTTGTTTGTTTTTTTCTTAATATCCCTTCCTATGCTGACTCTGAATCCTTGCTAATAGTAAATAAGGATGGTTTCTTTTGTGACTGTACTGTAGATAGTTCTCATTTCAGAGTCTTTGTTTGTTTGTAATGGATTCTCTTCTTTGATGTATTAAAATATATGTTTCAATTTTTTTCTTTTTTGGACTGTGGCAGAATTGCTTAATTTTCATTTCGATGAAAATAACTTGAAAAGATGGACAAAGATGTTTTAAAGCATCTGCTCTTTAATCAAGCCACATTTTCACAGAATAGCAAAGAAATAAGACATAGAAGGGGTGATTTTTTTTTTCATGACATTTTCTGAATGAAACATCCCCATTCATATCCCCTTCAAATAATTACAAATGATTGTAAGTTAGAGGACAAAGTGCCCTAAAGCTTGGGGGAGATTTACTTTGTGAGTAAATGTTGCACTGGCCCAGGTGAACCTCAAAAGCAGGAGCAAATATACAAAACCTGATATTATCTTTACAATTTTCTAATGACTAGTTCTCACTCAAGTGCAACCTATCAAATATGTAATATGTAAGTTCTTTAAGAACCAAAGATTACATACCCCCCTCGTGTGTGTGAGTGTGTGTGTGTGTGTGTGTGTGTGTGTGTGTGTTTGTGAGATTTGATGGTACAAGAGATATAGGTCAGTTGATAGAAGTCATGTTTTTGTTTGTTTGTTTCACCCACGGTTCTTTTTACATCACTTTTATGGTGGCTTTCAGTTGTTTTTAACTTCCAGTTCCAGACGATCTGAGACCCTTCTCTGTCCTCTCGATATCAGGAATACAAGTAATGCACATGCAGGCAAAACTTCCATGCACATAAAATGACATAAATTAAACTAAATAGCTTGGTTGATAAAGGTCAGAATTAGTATAAGTGACATGATAAGTGGAATGATTTGGATTATATTTTGGTGTGTCAAAGAAGGAAAATCCCAAGCATTCTATTTTACCAATAAAGACTCAAGAGCCATATGCGTCAGTGAAACCCTGCTATCTCAGAGAGGCAGGGAAAGCACCCTGTTGAACTTCCTTCTCAGCTCAGGTCATGATGGAAAAACAAACAAACAAACAAACAAAAAACAAACAAACAAACAAACAAAACCTAAAAGTTTCACTAGCTCAACTGACAGCCCAGGAGGAAAAGGCCAAAAAACCCAAGGCCAAAGGCTTGCTAGTTCAAAGCCCAAAAAGCCAGGGAGCTGAGGAGCTGATGCCAAAGCTAAAGCCAGAGCTTGAGGTAAGAGCTTTTTCTTCTTCTCCATGCTGTCCTAAATATCCCCTAACTCACAGTCTCTCCTACTTCCTCTCTGCTGGTTTCTTGCTCTGCCTCTTGACCTAGTGCTAACTTTTTTTAAATCCTATGTACAGCAATCTCTCGGATTAAGGTGTATGCAAGGGCTAGCTGAACCACACCACAATCACCTGCTTACAATAAAAAAAGTTCTTGGATTAAAGGTGTGTGAAAAGAATCAACCACACCAAAAATTTGAGATTTACAATGGGATCATATATCTTGCAACAATACTCAGATATCATATTTTATTTGCAAATAGGAATTTTAGTAGTTATACATATACAATAGCAATATTTAGGTAGAGAAAAGTTGACTAGATGTGTTCAGCAGCACAACAAGCTTGGACTTCAGCCCCAAAGAAGTATTCCCTTTAGCATATATCTTTAATTCCAGCAGAGGCATGCTCTTCTGCCACTGTCCAAAGAAGAAAAAAAATGAGTCCGATATTTTAAAACATTAAAAAAGAGACTCCAGTACAAACATAGGAAGACTCTGAAATGAGAACTGTCTGCAGTACAGCCACAGAAGAAACCATCCTTACTTACTATTAGTAAGGCTTCAGAGTCAGCATAGGAAGGGAAGCTAAAATAATGAAGTATTACTCATTCCAGAACTCAAAGACCTGTCTAAAAAGAGGAGAGTATTAATCTTTGGCACAAGCCTTTAATCAGGAAGCAGAAGCAACTGGATCTCTATGTTTTAGGCTGCCTGGTCTACATAGCGAATGTCATGACAGCAAGCACTACATAGATAAACACTGTCTATGAAAACTAAAAACAAAAAAGTAAGAGAGAGGGAAAGAGAAAGACAGAGAGAAACAGAGAGAGCAGTGGGAGGGAGGGAGGGAGAAAGCATGCAAGCAAACAAACAAGCAAGTTTATAAGCTATTGAGGAAGACTCTGGACATCAGTATGTTGTCTAAACAATTTCAAATAGTAAGAAATTATAATATGCAGTGGTTAGTTTTTTGTCAGTATTAGATAAACTAAGGTCCCCTGAGAAATGGCAATCTCCATTAAGGAACTGTCTGCTACGTCAGTCAGATAAGCCTGTGAGCATGTCTGGGTGACATTTTCTAGAGCATATTGATAACATGAGGGTGGACAGTTGATGTGATGGACATGAGTGTATGGTTTTTATGCCTTTGGCTGAAGGGAGTGAGGTTGAGAAGTTTGGAATACTGGGCAGGAAAAGCCATTAAGCATTTAGATCCTAAAAAGTTGTGGGAATTAAAAAAAAAATAATTATGAGAGAAGTGCAAAGGAGCCCTCATTTGTGAAGTTTCAAAGGGAAATTTTGGAGTTCCTCAGAGACTTACCAAGGTGCCTGTGTGATATTTCTATTAATAATCCATGATTTCTGGCCAGCTGGGGCTTAAGAACCAGCTCATAAGAGACCAATATCATTAAACCAAACTTTTGCTCTATTGGGACAGTTGAGGCTGGAGCCAAAATATCAGGTGTGAATGACCAGAACCTTAAAGGTCAAATGTCAGGAGCGGTGCCTCCGGCAGCTGCTTTGATATTTAAATCTCGGCGGAGAGACTGCTTTTACCAGACTTTCTCTAAAGGCAGGGTAGAATTTGCAAGTCCATCTCCTTTTGTTTGTGACAGCAGGTGGGATAGCTTGTGAGGATCACACCTCTTCCTCAGGCTTCTCATGGAAATTAACCCTTTGTTCTGAGATGTTTCCACTCTACAATAAAAAAGACAGTTGCTGCTAAGGGCTGGCAGTTGCAGCAAGGAGAGTTGCTGCTAGAAGCTAGAGGCTTTTTGCTGTGGCTGTCGCGTCTGGACCTTCTTAAAAAAGCCTCCTGTGTCTGTGTGTTATTTTATTAATTTTAATCCTCACTCCCGACTCAAGAACTGTTCTACTCTGCTGGCTGCCTCCGGCAGTGAAATATAAGGAATATATCCTCACAGTCAGCTCACAGAAGCTGTGGTCCAGTGTGTGTGTACGGAAGTTGTGAGGTAAGGCTTCACTTCATGGTAGCAGCATGACTTAGCAATAATTTTCTAGGTCTCCCAGATGGCACTGGTTTTGATGTCATGGGTAACAGCTCTGGTTTGGGTTTATATGGCAGGGTTGTAGTTTTCCTAAAAAGAGATCAGGAGATTCTATTAGTAAAGAAATCCTCATCTGCAGTAGAGACCCACCTATGAAAGAGGTCATGGCAAGAAGCTAAGGCAACATGCCTAGTCTACATCCCTGCAAAGGCCAAGCAGGTCACTGGGGAAGGAGTGGCCGCAGTTGCACAGGTGACTCGCAACATAGTAGAGGTACCATGGCAGGACTATGGGAGGGCCACCAAGTACATCAGCGGGAGTGCTGTTAGTGTGGACATTCTAGAAATAGAGGTCTGTTAACAGAGATTGCAGAGCCATGGAAGTGCATCTGCTTAAGGTGTCTGGACATCAGAAGATCATGAGTAAGTCCTGGATTTCACACTAATTATTGTCTTGGGTTTCGGTTTTGTGTTGGTTTGATTGCTTTTTGTGCCCCTCTTCTTTCGGTTCTTATTTATTTATTTATTTATTTATTTATTTATTTATTTAATATACAGTGTTTTGCCTTCATTTACACTGTCATAACAGAAGAGGGCACCAGATCTCATTACAAACGTTTGTGAGCCACCCTATGGTTGAGGTTGCTGGATAGTTGTACTCAGGACCTCTGGAAGAGGCTCTTAAGCTCTAAACCATTTTTCCAAACCCTGTGCCCTTGTTCTTACATTTAAAGTAAGAAAACATTTAACTTGTTTTTGCTTTTACAGAAATCTATAGTTAGGAAGTTTTGAATATTTTTAAATGGACTTTGAACCTACATAATATTTGTACATTTTAAAACAGTGGGACAGTCTCAGCATCTGCTTTGAGTCTGCTGCATAGAGTCTTTTAGAGGCCCTCTATGGTTGGCTTCTGCCCTGTTTCTTGTTTTCTCAGGAGTCATATGAAAGAAGTGGGAGTTAGTAAGACCTAGAGAGGACAGGAGCTCCACAAGCACCAAATATATCTGGACACAGTGGTCTTTTCTGAGACTGATTCTCCAACCAAGAACCATTCATGGAGGTAACCTAGAACCCCTGCTCAGAGGTAGCCCATGGCAGCTCAGTATCCAAGCGGGTATCCTAGTAAGGGGAACAGGAACTGTCTCTGACATGAACTCAGTGGCTGGCTCTTTACTGCACCCTCCCTGAGGGAGGAACAGCCTTGCCACACCACAGAGGAGGACATTGCAGCCAGTTCTGATGAGATCTGATAGACTAGGATCAGATGGAAGGGGAGGAGGACCTCCCCTATGAGTGGACTTAGAGACAGGCATGGAAGAAGATGAGGGAGGAAGGGCGGGATTGGGAGGGAATGAGAGAGGGGGCTACAGCTAGGATGCAAAGCGAATAAGATGTACTTAATTAAAAAAAATAAAAATTTAATTAAAAAACAGTCGGTCATTCAAAGTTACACTTTGTTTTATATTATGAAATTAATAAGAGAGCCTGAAGAATAAACAAGAAAGAAAAGGTTGTGGTTTAATAGTGATTTTTTTTTTGTGTCAAGTAGAAAAGAAATTAATTGTGCTGGTTAACTTTTATCAGCCTTGGCTATCCTAGGTAATAGAGTGTAATTGTTGGCCAAAAGTATTCCTTTTCTGCCTCATTTTCTTTCGATTACAGAAGTAGAGACGTAACTAGGCACTGTGTATTGTAGCACACTGTTCTCAGTGTAGTTTGTTCTGATTAAGTGCTGATGTGTGTGCGGTTGACATTTGTGGCATGCACTTCCTGTGGCATTACCTGAAGTTCTAGAGTACAGATTAAGGATAACTTACCCTTGCCCATCTAAAATATGATTTTTAAAAGTCTTTATTTAGGGTTTATTTTTAACAATATTTTAATTAGGTATGTAATTCTGTATTGCCTTCTATTACTCAGAACTTTCAAGGGACTTCTCCAGTGTTTCTTGGCTCATGTTGTTTATAAAGTCCAATCCTTACCTGAGATCCTTAGTAGCTAATATGTTTTCTTCAGTGTCTGTTTTCCACATCTTCCCTTTAGCTCCACTTCAGGGAAATTCAAATTTCTTGTATCCAGTACACTGTCTTTCCTGTTTCTTTTGCCTTGGCTTCTTTGTGGTTTTAGAAGTCTTTTGGTTATTGTTCTTTTTTTTTTTCTAATCATTTATTTTCCTTTCTAAGATTATATTATAGTTATATCATTTTCCCTTCTCTTTCCTTCTTTCAAACCCATATATCCCTTCTTTCTCTTTTCCAAATTCATAGCCCCTTTTGTCACTAATTATTATTGCATATGTAAGCAGATATAAATACATACAAACAACATGCTCAGTCCATAAAATGTTACATGTGGATATTTTCTAAAAATTGCTTCAGCTAAATAAATAAAAAAATCTAATCTTTTATTTTTCCTCTACTTTCTCACTTTTCCACTTATAAATGAGTATTGGCCACATATAAGAATGTCATTCTTTGTTAATTATATACAATGCGTGTGTTTACAAATGTATATACATATATCTAGTTATGCATATATGCACACAAGTTTATATTTATATACATATAGAGGAAATAAAATGCGGTTTCAAATTAATTAATGTCTTACTCTCAATTTTTATTTTTAAAAATAGTATAAATTTAATTCTAAATTTTAAAATATAAATTTTTCTGTAAGATAATTTTTAGGGAAGCTAAATTTCATTGGAAGCACTTATCACATAAACATTTACACAAAAGACAGTACATTTGATGCAAGATGGTAGCAGCCACCAGCACCTGTGGGTCCATGGAGGCTCTTCAAGTAGCCTGAGAGACCCACCAAGGCTCTGATAGTAGATGTAAGCAGCTGAGGAAGAGTCTGCATAGCCCACAGTATCTGTAGAACAACTAAAAACAGGCAGGCTTTAAGGGAAGATGCTATTTAAAAGCAGTCTCTTGAAATTGAAAGGAAAGATGAGGGAACAGAACCCAGGCAATCAGGGGAGAGAAGTGAAACTAGAGGCATGGTGACAATAAATAGGAAGTGTAGCAAGTGTAGAGGAGTAAGGCTGGTCCTTTTCCTGCTGGAGATTCAGGCCAGTAGGCCCAGCCTGCCAGCATGGAGCTGCAACCTGTACTGCTTGCTCTGCTGCATGGAGAATATGCCGGGCAGCTCGAGATGGTCATACCAGATGGGTGTGCATCAGCCTGGAGCTCTCATGGATTCTGCCCTTGGACATTCAGCCTATTTGCAAGATCCTCCTGAGTCTGAGCAACAATAGGGTATTTGAGTTGAAACTCAGTGACAGTCCACTATTCATGGTGCTTCATAGAGTTTTGAAGCAGACCAATTGCAATAAGTACTTGAATGCAAAGCTATTGATGCAATATAAATATATAGTGTGTGAAAGTCACTGCAGTTTTTAATTCCACTTCAATGAATGTTCAGTGGGGAGGTGGAAAAGGTGGCAAAACAGAGTAGTGGATGCGTGGAGATTTGGCCATGGCAGCTACAGTTATGGGAGCTAGCTGCAGTTGACAGGTAAGCATCTCCTTGGCTTGTTGGGCCATGAGGGTTGTGTGTAGCAGCCTGGAGTTCCCATAGGCTCTGCTGCGGAAAACTCTAGCAACTGCAGGATGTCTGAGATGAAGAACAGTTCATTTTCTGCATTGATCCTCCTAGAAAGACCTCATTGGTCCATGCTAGAACTAGAGGCCATGCTGATGTCTGTGGTCTGTGCTGTGGCAGGTGGGAGTGAAAATGGGAGAAAGAACAATGGGTGGGGTGAAGGAGTGCTACTGATGTCCATAGTCCTTGCCACCATCTGGGACCATGGTGAGATCCATGCTTTGTGTTGCCACTGGCTGTGATGGGAAAGGAAGCTTCTTTTAAATTGGTATGGATGAATGCAGACTCATAATTGTGAATGAGAGACATTGAAGGATTCTGCGATCACCTCCTCAACTCCTTCCAAAAAGAAGCAGTCCAGACAGGAAGCCATTGAAGAAAGTCTTTAGAAACTGATAGGGATGCTGGGATGTAACTCTTTACAGTTGACAGCTTCCGGCGCAGGAGTGGGTAAGGACTCTGCTATCTTTACAGGACTGGCTACTGGTAGTCAAATCATGTGTCAATGAGTATATAGACGACACTAATTGGATTTAGTGTATTCGTTTTTTTCTTTTTGGAGGAGGGCACAAGTATGGGAGGATTGGCCTAGGAGGAGGGGAAACAAGTTTGATGGGGTGCATTATGTGAATTGTCAAATAATCAATGTGTATGTAATGTTTGAAAGAAGAAGGCATTATAAAGCAATACTGCAGTCAATATATTCAGCTAGACTATCATATCCATATAAGCATATTCATTGGATATTCATACTGATTTTTGTTCATTTGTTAATTTTAAAATATAATTTTTATGGCACACAAAATAATGAGATTCATTTTGACATACACATATGACGATCATTCTCTATTATCTATCTATCTATCTATCTATCTATCTATCTATCTATCTATCTATCGTCTATCATCTATCATTGGTCTTTTTTCATCATTTCTCCTCATTTACCTTTAATAGCATACCATTCTCTGCTAATACTACCTACTGATCCACTTTTACTCTCAAAAGTTTTTATCTAGTGTTTTCCTGTAACATAGTCTATGACACTCCCTTCACTCCTCTCTATCTCAATTTATACTTTCCCCTCCCTTTTTATGTTCCCTTTCTATAATAATGTGCCCATAAATTTATATATAAATTGAAATATACAATATGAATATAAGAAAAATGCTATTTTTCTATAAGGTAATGATTTATATTCTTAAAATAAGGGTCTCCAGTTCATGTATATTCCTAAATGGGTATGTATACATATGATTATATACATTCATGTATGAATACTATGACTCTGTAATTGTACATACATCTATCTGTAAATGTAAATAGAATAATCATTTTCTTACAAATAACTATTTAATTTTTATTACAGTTATATGAAATTCTATTGTGCACAAGCACTAATTTTTTATGCATCCATCTGTTAATTTTGCATACAAATTATGTGCATAGATTAGATGTTGTAAAGCAGTGCAATAAACATGGTTGTGTAAATATCTTGGTTACATTAAAACTCAGAGTGCTTTTAACATACACCCATGTGCTGTATACTGGTAGGCAACATAGTTTTTTGTTACTACAGCTCTGTATATCCAAATATTTGAGTATGGTGATATCTACAGGATTATTTTAATTTGCTGAGGATTATTTTGACAATTCTCTGTCTTTTGGCCATAATAAATCCATGCTCATTTGTTTATGTGCTATAGTTTTTGTTGCTATGGCTTTCTGCTATATTTTGGGATTAAGTATTGTGATTTCTTTGTGTTTATGTACACAAACACTCTTTGCACATCCACGTGGATGTTATGATTATTTTTCTAGTCTAAAATACTCTCAGAATTTTAAAATAGAAATTGTATTGAAATTATATGGCTTTCTTTTCGTAATATAGTAGTTTTCAGTGTTAATCCCCTTAATCCATGAGTATTATTGAGCATTGGTATTCATTTCTTCTGTTTTCTGTTTGCTTTGTTTTGTTTTGTTTCTACAATAGTCAGTGAGAATGTGATTTTCTACCTCCAGGATATTCTTTCCCAATTAATTACTTACTGGTAGAAAAGAAAGTTACTGAATTTTTTTTTTTTTTTTTTTTTGTAGGCTGATTTTTTTAATACTTACCTTGTTAAAAGTCTTTATCCATTTAAAAATTTTCATGTAGATTTGGAATCCTTTTCTCTGAGCTTTCATTTTGTCTTTCCTTCTCTGTTTTTCTTGTAGTTTTTAATGTTTTTATTAAGTTCAACAAGGCTTTCTCTTGAAATACCTAACATAATAGCAATCACATTCATTGGAGTTGTTACAACAGGCACTATGTTTTCCATTATTAGAAAGTTTATTTGAATTTCAAGGAGATAAACAGTTTTATAATATATTCTGTTCTCCTATGTTATAAATATACATAAGTACAATCATTATTTCATTGACTTCATCTGTGAACTTTAAGACTGACAATAAAAATGGGACATTAGTAGTAATGAATTCTTCATACATTTTACATAGGTATATCATGCATCAATCATATTTGTTCTCCTTCATACTGTCATACTCTCTCCTCTCTCTCCTTCCTTTGTCCCTTCACCTGTCCTTAATAGTACCATTACTCTTTTCAAGTTAACTTTCAAAAATTCCATGTTCCATATATGATAAAGCATACAATGCTTGTCTTTCCGTGTCTGGTAATATTTCTTTTAGCATGATGATCTCTAGTTACACACATTTTGTGAAAATGACATCATTTTTCTTCTTTACTGCTGAATATTAATTACCCCATTGTATATCAGTACCACACTTTATCTATTCATCTGCTCACAGACCCTGACAGCATTGCACATGATAGCTACTTGTCACAAGTAAACATGGTTGAGGATTTTCTCAAATTCAACACATCTTTCATCAATTAGCTTTGAAAGCAATTAGATTAGAAATGAACAGGTTATAAATAAAATGAAAGTAAAGTATCAGAATAATATTGAATGCTAATCATATTCACAGTTAAGCTACTGTATTCTTTCAAATTCAGGACTGTGGCTAAAACTCATAATGGTCTGAAATATACTGTGACCACTCCACCATTTTTTGTGGCTCTGTGTAGGGTGTATGTGTGCCATGTTTGCGTATTCGTATTTAACAACAGTTATATCTTTAAAGAATGTTATGCTTTACTCAATAAAATATAATGTAGTTTTGTAACTTACTTGAAATTCTGTCATGAGATAATTGTATAATTTATCAATACATGAGAGGATATTTAGACAGTGTGTTGTTATCTTTTTAAAATGTTTTAAGTGACAAATATTTATAGCCTTGGAAAATTTAGAAACTTATGCCTTACACTTGAATTAAGTATTTAAGTGATTTTCAGATTTTATGAGTTTAAGGTTGGCAATATTTAACATTGATTTTGTTATGGTCAGTTATGTAAGAATGTTGAATTGCAGAAAAGGATTTTACGCATTTATTGAGATGGTTATGTGGTGCCTAAATAGGACATTTATTGATTTGCAGATATTGAACCATCTTTGTACTCCTGAAATAAAACTAAATTGACTATGCTATGTGATGCTTTCAACATATTGTAGAATTCTTGTTCTTCACCCTAATTCTGTTGTGCTCATAAGAATTTTATTCTTACTCTTTCTTTTTCTAGGGACCTTAATTTATGTTATCAATAAGTAAATTCAAGTTGAACACTCTTTGCTCAAAATACTGTAAACCAAAAACCCTGTGTACTTTAATCATGCGAATGGATTCAACCTTAACACCAGAATTTATTTATGAGAATTATATCATTTTATATAGCTAAAATGGAAACAACTTGATGATAATTTACATTTATACTGCTCCAGTATCATAGTTGCAACATATGACATGAAATTAGGTAGACATTTCCTCTAATGGCCTTATGTAGACACACTAAAACCTTTTAGATATTAAAACATTAATAACTTTGGGTATTAGATAAAATATTGTCCAACTAAAATGCATAATACATATCTCAGACATGAATTGTTAGTGACTGGAGAGAAAAAGTAATCTGTAAATATCAGTTACCATGTATGGCTACAGGAAAAATAAGTTCATTATTTTTAAAATCTATAGTTATTTATTGTATCAGTAGCATTGTGAATTTTGACTTAAATAGTAAGATAAGGAAGACAAGTGAATAATTATCAAAGAAAGTACATAATTAATAACACATTCCAGCAAAGTGTTTATAAGGAAGATGTTTAAATTTATATATAAGCAACACGTTAAGCACCATTAATTAGTAGTTTAAAACTATTATTAAAATGCAATGAGAAAAGTGGAAAAGTGACCATATCTGAGAACTCAGAAATTGATAAAACTTTATCATTGTTTCCACACTTAGTAGTCTGTTCTTAGATTGTCCTCATAAAGAGCCAAATATACATGATTTGTTGATTTACTATAAATCTACTTACTAATCTTTTGAAATTGAAATTCTAAAAGCATGTGTACATTTTGAAACTATAAAGTGATATTTTCCAACATATAATATATTTACACTTTATGTCTTTGTGCTATTAGTCTATTGAATCAAATATAAGCTAAAATTGTGTATCCAATGACGACATTAACAAGCATGGACACTGACAGCACAGAAGTTGTTACAGCTGTAAGAGAAAGATAAGTATGAAACATAGAAACTGAAGTGGGAAGAAAAAGAGAGGGAAGAGGAGGGAGATGGAAGAAGTAAAGGGGTAGGGGAGAAAGAGAGAGCAAGCAAACATGAAGAACAGAGAAAAAATCCACTGTACATATAATTGGCATCTAGAGGGATAAAAATAAACACAATGTAAAAACAATTGGACAATATAATTGAAAATAATTAATTTAAAGCATTTAACAATATTAAACCAAAGACAGACTGAAGAATAGCAGAGAACACCAAGAAAATAATACAAAGGGAACCATTGTTTAACCATTGCCACTGTTTATTCTAGAACCAATATCACCAGTAACACCTGGATATTACTTGGAAATATTAGTTTTTCAGGTACTAAATAGAAAAACTTTGATAATGGGTTCAAGCTACACATATGTAAGACACCTTATACTGGGTAACTCAGTTGTGACACAGTTTCCTAGCTTCAAAAGCAGTGCTTTAATTATCAGAACTTCAAAAGAAGACAATATACAATACCACTCTCAGCAAAAGCAGCAGTAAATAAGATACATGAATTATAAATTTGTGCTAATATATAGACAAACATGTCCTCATACCTTAGCACTTTTAATATATTATATTAAGTAATGCATAGGCATACAATTGATTAGGCAACCTTTATGCTCATGTTGAATGTACTGAAGTTGTAGTAATATATTTAATATTTTATGTAACACATTTATGTGTCTGTGATGGTGTGTGTACATGTGTCATGAATGTATAGCTTGTATACTTGTGTGTGCTTCCCTGATTAGGTGTAAATGTTTGTGCTACATTTGTTTGTATGACTATGAGTATGGATGTATGTGCGTGCCATGTTTGTGTGTCTCTATATAACAACAGTTATATCTTTAAAGAATGTTATGCTTCATAGAATAAAATACAGTTTTGTTTTGTAGTGAACTTGAAATTCAGTCATGCAATAGCTGAATAATTTATCAATATATGAGAACTTTTGTCAACAGTGTGTTGTTAACTTTTAAATTTTTTATGTGAAAAATGTTTATAGCTTTGGAAATATTTAAATAGAAATAGTTAAGTGCTTAACTGGTGAACCAATGGAATAGAATTGAAGACTCAGAAATAAACTCACACATCTATGGATACTTGATTTTTGACAAAGAAGGCAAAACCATACAATGGAAAAAAGACAGCATCTTCAACAAAAGGTGCTGGTCTAACTGGATGTCTACATGTAGAGAAATGAAAATAGACCCATATATATCACCCAGCACAAGTTAAATTCCAAGTGCATCAAAGATTTCAACATAAAACCAGACACACTAAATCTGTTAGAAGAAAAAGTGGGAAAAGCCTTGACCTCAATGGAAAAGGAGACAACTTTCTGCACAGAACACCAACAGCACAGACTGTAAGGTTAACAATTAATAAATGGGAACACATGAAACTGAAAAGCTTTTGTAAAGCAAAGGACACTGTCATCAGAACAAAACGACAGCCTACAGACTGGGAAATGATCTTCACCAACCCTATATCTGACAGAAGGCTAATATCCAGTATATATAAAGAACTCAAGAAGTTAAACACCAATAAACCAAATAATCCAATTAAAAAAAAAATGGGGTAGAGAGCTAAACAAAGAATCCTCAACAGAGGAATATCGAATGGCAAAGAAACACTTAAATAAATGTTCAGCATTCATAGTCATTTGGGAAATGCAAATCAAAATGACCCTGCTATTTCACCTTACACCCATCAGAATGACTAAGATCAAAAACTCACAAGATGCTGTGTGCTGGAGAGGTTGTGGAGAAAGGGGAAACCTCCTCCATAGCTGTGGGAATTTAACCTTTATAACCACTTTGGAAATCAATCTGGTGTTTCCTCAGAACACTAGGAATAGTACTTCCTCAAGATCCAGCCATACCACTCCTAGGGATATACCCAAAGGTGCCCTACCATTTAATAAAGACTTTTACTCAACCATATTCATAGTAGCAGTATTTCTAATAGGCAGAAAGTGGAAACAACCTATATGTCCCTCAGTGTAGGAATGGATACAGAAAGTGTGGTACATTTACACAATGGAATACTACTCAGCAATTAAAAAAAAAGGAAATCATGAAATTTGCAGTCAAGTCAATAGAACTAGAAATGATCATCCTGAGTGAGGTAACCCAGAAGCAGAAAGACACATATGATATATACTCACTTTTAAGTGGACATTAGCCATATAATATAGCATAAACATACTAAAATCTATAGCCTTAAAGAAGCTAAAATGAGAGAAAAAGGAGAGAAAGAAAGGAGAGAGAGCGAAAAGTTCAAGGAGAATGTAAGCGTTTGATCGTAACATTTCAGTTTTGGAGGAAGGCAGGATAACAAAAGAGCTCCAAGATATACAACAGAAAAGAGCAAATAGGTTTAGTTTGCTGGAAACAGTGTTTAATTTGCTTTCAAACATTGATGCAATTGAGACTTTAGTTTACAAAGCAGACTAAATACAAACAATTTATGATCTTCAAATATTTACCCATTTATAATATTGTTATTTACAAAGAACAATATCTTCTTTTTATGTATTATTTTATTTTATTATTAATTACACTTTATTCACTTTGTATCCCCACATAAGCCCACCCTCCTCCCCTCTAGTCCCACCCTTCCTCTCCCTTCATGCATGCCCCTCCCCAAGTCCACTGATAGGAGAGGTCCTCCTCTCCTTCCTTCTGATCTTAGTCTATTAGAGCTCATCAGGAGTGGCTGCATTGTCATCTTCTGTGGCCTGGTAAGGCTGCTCCCCCCCTCAGGGGAGGTGATCAAAGAGCAGGACAATCAGATTATGTTAGAGGCAGTCCCTCTTCTCATTACCATGTAACCCACTTGGACACTAAACTGCCATGGGCTACATCTGTGCAGGGGTTTAGGTTATCTCCATGCTTGGTACTTGGTTGGAATATGAGTCTCTTGGAAGACTCCTGTGTTCAAATTTTCTGGTTCTGTTGCTCTCCTTGCGGGGTTTCTGTCAGAGAGAGGACCCTGAGTAAAACGCTCAATCCCCATCCCAAAAAGCAAAGAGGATGGACATCAGAAGAAGAAGAAAACAGGAAACAACCTAGGAACCTGCCACAGAGGGCCTCTGAAAGCCTCTGCCCTGCAGACTATCAAAGCAGACAGTGAGACTTATGGCCAACTGTTGGGCAGAGTGCATGGCATCTTAGGTAAGAAGTGGGAAATTGTAAGAGCTGTAACAATATCTTCTTAAAGATCAAAGAGCTTAACTTTATTAGATCTTCTGTTCACACTTATTTTACTGATACTACAGATAATAAGCGAAAATATACAATAAAAGGCAAGTTAAATATTTCAAATTTCTTAGTTGATTTTAGTGTGTGTTGTTCTTAGCATGTGTCTATATTTACGATTATGATATATATTGAATAAATTAGACAAATTCATAACAAACTGAAATTCATTGGGACTCTTACTATCATGGCAACTAAGTGTTTATACTCTATTGCTGAACTCCCAGACTGGAAGTTTGAAGAAGTGAAGTGCAGGCTAATAATCAATGGGTGGACTGAATTTCTAGTAGTAAGCTTAAGAAATGCTAATGTGGTGGTCTCATGTCAACAGTGTAGGGAAAATGATACTGTAGATTTTTAAAATTATATCATACAAAATATTACTTTTTTATTTATTTTATTTTTTTTAATTTTATTTTTTTCTTATCAGTTACATTTTATTAACTCTGTATCCCAGCCATGTCCCGATCTCTCATTCCCTCCCAGTCCCTCCCTCCCTCCCTCATCTCCACTGTGCCCCTTTCCAAGTCCACTGATAGGGGGGACCTCCTCCCCATTTATCTGATCCTGTTTTATCAGGTATCTTCAGGACTGGCTGCAAAGCTCTCCTCTGTGGCCTAACAGGACTGCTCCTTCCTTGGGGGGTGGGGAGGCCAAAGAGCCAGTCATTGAGTTCCTGTTAGAAATAGTCCTTGTTCCCTTCACTATGGGAAACTAATTGGTTACTGAGCTACCACAGGCTACTGTCATCAAAACAAAACGACTGCCTACAGATTGGGAAACCAATCTGTAACCAATCACTAACCCTTTATCTGACAGAGGACTAATATCGAGTATATACAAAGAACTAAAGAAGCTGAAAAGCAGCAAACCAAGTAATCCAATTAAAAAAAGGGGGAACAGTGTCTTTTTGCTTCTGGGACAACTCACCCTGAGTGAGTTGTCCCAGAAGCAAAAAGACACTCACGGTATACACTCACTCATATAAACATACAATATAGAATAAACCCACTAAAATCTGTACATCTAAACAAACTAAGCAATAGAGAGGACCCTAACTAAAATGTTCACTCCCCATCCTGAAAGGCAAAGAGGATGGTCATCAGAAGAAAACGAAAATAGGAAACAACCTCGGAACCCACTACAGAGGGCCTCTGAAAGCCAGAAGAAAACAGGAAACAACCTTGAAACCTGCCACAGTGGGCCTCTGAAAGCTTCTGCAGTATAGACTGTCAAAGCAGATGCTGAGCCTGATGGCCAACTGATGGGCAGAGTGAATGGAATTTTATGTAAGAAGTGGGAAATAGTAAGAGCTGGAGGGGACGGGAACTCCACAAGCAGAGCAACAGAACAAGATAATTTGAACACAGGGAACTTCCCAGAGACTCATACTCCAACCAAGGACTATTTGTGGAGATGACCTGGAACCCCTGCACAGGTGTAGCCCATGGCAGTTCAGTGTCCAAGTGGGTTACATAGTAATGGGAAGAGGGACTGCCTCTGTCATAATCTGATTGGTCTGCTTGTTGATCACTTCCCCCTGAGGGGGGAGCAGCCTTACCAGGCCACAGTGGAGGACAATGCAGCCACTTTTGATGAGAACTGATAGACTAAGATCAGAAAGACGAGGAGAACCTCCCCTATCAGTGGACTTGGGGAGTGGCATGTATGCAGAAAGGGGAGGGAGGGTGGGATCGGCAGGGGAGGAGGGAGGGGCTTATGGGGGGATACAAAATGAATAAAGTGTAATTAATAAAAAGAAAAAAGGGAACAGAGCTAAACAGAGAATTCTTGACAGAGGAATATCGAATGGCAGAGAAACACTTAAAGAAATGCTCATCCTCATTAGACATCAGGAAAATGCAAATCAAAACGACCCTGAGATATCACCTTACACCCATCAGAATGGCCAAGATGAAAAACTCAAGGGACAACACATGCTGGAGAGGTTGTGGAGAAAGGGGAACCCTCCTCCACTGCTGGTGGGAATGTAAACTGGTACAACCACTCTGGAAATCTATCTGGAGCTTTCTAAGACAATTAGGAATAATGCTTCCTCAAGACCCAGCTATACCACTGTAGGTATATACCCAAAGTTTGCTCAAGTACACAAAAGGGATATTTGCTCAACCATGTTTATAGCAGCTTTATTTGTAATAGACAAAATATTTCATTTGCTATCTGGTGATTATACACACATACACACTTTGGGATTTGTATCCTGTCTTGAGATCAGGGAATTTTTACAGATTTGTTCCTAGAATCCTGAATGTCGGGTCCTGGAATTCACTCGTCTTGCTCCATAGAGCTGCCCAGTATACAGTGTGACTGCTTGCCTAACAGTGAGCTCCGTTCACCCAGGACTGTCCCCATTTGTTTGAAGCTGATTTGCAAATCCCATTTTTTGTATGGCGGAGAATGAGTAATTAGAAATTTCTCTCCTTATATTATACAAACTTTACAGTCCTCAACTTTCCACCTGTATCTGGATTGCCATTTTCCCAGTGCAAACTGCAGACCAGGAATCTACACAAAGACACTCATTGTACCCGACAGGACAGATGGAGATCATTGCTACTGCATGAAACTACAGGAATTTAGTCATTTCTCATTCTTCCATGTAGAGAACTCAATATACACTTCTCTTTTCTGTGCTAAATGCCAAATTCAAACCTTCTTTTCAACTCTTAACATAATGGATTATCTCTTAGTCTATTATAAAAAGTAAAATGTGGATGTCCTCTAAACGTTGTTGTATTGGAAAATGCTAAACTCTTAGAGATCAGAGAAGGGTTCCTGTAAGTCATGCCAATTCTGCGGAGGAGAATAGTTTGAAACTGGTGGACCCTCTGGAAGGATTCCTTAATAATAAATGTAACAAATGCACTTTTTCTGATAATTTTGTCTGTACTATTTTTCAATAAGTGCAGAAAAATCAATATGATGACACATATTTTACAAAGAAATTTTAAATCATTGAACAAAAGTAATGGATGTTCATTGATATGTGGATCAATAAAAACAACTGTAGTATTGATTGTCATTTAAGTTTCAAATATTGATAAATATGATTCATTATTAACAAGTTTAGTATGTTATATTGTATAAAATAATGCATCTGTTTTAAATATTAATAGAAAAAAGATTTTAATAATTTTGAAGCCATTTCAATATTTTTAAAATTGTCAAACTATATATTTTACTCCAGTGTTTTTATCAGTTCTTAATGCTTCATTTTATTACTCTGAATTGTCTCTTTTTCTTATTATAAGACAAATTAATGGAACAGACTTTGAGGATAATAATATAATTAAAATACACATTTAAGGATATTCAATCATTTTAAATTTAGTTCCTAAATTTAGGATTGTTTTAAGATTACTTCAGGCTACTTTCTGTATAGAATGTCATTTTAAAATTTTATTTATTTATTTATATTACAATTTATTCAATTTGTATCGCAGCCATAGCCCCCTCCCTCATCCCCTCAAAATACCATCCTCCCTTCCTCTTCTCCTTCCATGCCCCTCCCCCATTCCACTGATAGGGAGGTCTTCCTCCCCTTCCATCTGACCCTAGCTTATCAGGTCTCATCAGGACTGGCTGCATTGTCTTCCTCTGTGGCCTGTTAAGGTTGCTCCCCCATCAGGGGTAGGTGATCAAAGATCCAGCCACTGAGTTCATGTCAGAGACAGTCCCTGTTCCCCTCACTAGGGTACCTACTTGGACACTGAGCTGCCATGGGCTACGTCTGTGCAGGGGTCCTTGGTTGGAGTTTCAGTCTCAGAAAAGACCCCTGGACTCAGATTTCTTGGTTCTGTTGCTTTCCTTGTGGAACTCCTGTCCCCTCCAGATCTTTCTATCTCCTCTTCTTCCACAAGATTTCCTGAACTCTGCCCAAAGTTTGATTATGAGCCTCAGCATTTACTTTGAAAACCTGCTGGGTAGAGTCAGAGGCCCTCTGTGGTAGGCTCTTGTCCTGGTTCCTGTTTTCTCCCTCTTCCAATGTCTATCCTGTTTGCCTTTCTAAATGAGTATTGTTCATCTTACTTGAGATCCTCCTTTTTGTTTAGATCCTTTAGATGAACAATGGGACTGTATTTTGGTTAGATGCAAACTGACTTAACATTTTCTTTCTAGTTTCATTGAGTTATTTACCTGTTTTTATTAATGCCTTCCATTGAAAGAACTAAACTCTCTTACTCTGAGTCATCAACTGTGAATATTTGGGATTACTTTATATTTATCCTGGTTCTTTAGGTTATTTTCAAAGTATATGGTTGTTTTGTATTCTACTTTTATAATACCTACTCTTTTCTCCAAAAATACAAAAATAAATGTGGGGTAGGGCATTTTTATTTTTTTAATTTCCCAAGAATCAGTGATATCAAAAGTGAGAATTGCTGACTGTGATAATGAGTCATTCTGTTTTATGCCTGGTGATGAGAAGATCAAGACTCAAGCCCATCACATTTGCAGGAGAGAGCTGTTACAATCTAAATTAACCCTCACGTGCTATAACCATGCTTCATTTTCCAGGTTGGGTAGAGGATGAATAGATGTTACCACTGTATGAGTAGAAATTGATGACAATTAACAGTATTTTATTACAATCAGTTCTCTTCAGATTTGCCACTCTTCAGATTTCTTAATTCTGAAAGAGTTACATTAGGCATTTCTGCAATTCCTGGTTCTCTGGTAAGAAGTCTAATTTCAGAAGATTCCTTTTTATTGTCATCACTCCAAGCAGTAGATTTTTATAAGCAAACATTCGCTTTTTAATGAATATATTTAATAATTAATTTACATCCCTTTGAGAACTTCCCCTTCCTCCTCTCCTCCCAGTCCCTCCAGCACACTTCCAATCCTCTCCTCCTAAGTCCCCATTCCTTTCTTCTCAGAGAAGGGGAGGCCTCCCAGGGATATCCTGCCTTGACCTATAAAGAAGGACTGGCTACATCTTCTTCTATTGAGACTAGACAAGGCTGTCTACTTAAGGGAAAAGGATCCAGAGGCAGACAACAGAGTCACAGACATCTCCTGCTCCTCCTGTTAGAAGTCCCACTTGAGGACCAAACTGTACATTTGTTTTACATATATGGGGGTTTAGGTACATACCATGGATGATCACTGGTTGGTGGTTCAGTATCTGTTAGCTTCTATGGGCTCATGGTAGTTGATATTGTAGGTTTTCTCATGGTGTCCTTGATCTTTCTAGATCTTCCAATCCTTCCTCCCAATCCTGCCTAATGTTTAGCTGTTTCTTTCAGTTTCTTGGTGAAGATTCTCAGGTGACTGTTTTGCTGGCTTCTTGTCTGAAAGTATAGAAAAATATTGTTAATAGTGTCAGGGTGGGCCCTCTCTCATGGTCATTGGTTGGCTGGGTTGAAGGTTTTGTGTGTGGGTTGTTGTCCCCTCCCAACTGGTTGCAGGAGGTGGCTTCTTCAGGCCCCAAATCTCCCTCTGCTAGGAATCACAGCTAGGGTGACCACCATAGACTCCTGGGAACTTCTCCATCCAAGAGGTGGCCCTCCCCCACTGATTTCTGTTCTCTCTCCCAACCCCTCATACACGTGATTCCCATCTTTGTTCCCCTACCCACCCAGTTCTCTCCCTCCTACTTCAGATGTCTATTTTATTTTCCCTTCTGAGTGAAATTCAAACATACTCCCTTAGACCTTCATTGTTACTTAACTTCTTTGGGTCTGTGGATTGTAGCATGATTATTCCATACCATATGGCTAATATCTACCTATAAGTGAATACATAACATGTGTGCCTTTCTGGATCTGAGTTACCTAACTCAGGATGGTCTTTTCTTGGTTCATCCATTTGACTGCAAGTTGCATGATGTCTTTGTTTTTATTAGGTGAGTAGCATTCCTTTGTGTAAATGTACCACATTTTCTTTATCAATTCTTCTGTTGAGGGACACCTAGATTGTTTCTAGTTTCTGCCTATTATGTATAAAGCTTCTTCGAACATAGCTGAGCAAGTGTTGTACTTGTGGTAAAGTGGAGCATCTTTTAGGTATTTGCCTAGGAGTGGACTAGCTGGGTTTTGAGATCGATTTATTCTCAGTTTTATGAGAAACTTCCAGATTGATTTCCACAGTGGTTACACAGATTTTCTCTCCGATCCACAATGGACGAGTATTCTCCTTGTTACACATCTTTGCCAGCATGTGCTATCACTTGAGATTTTTATCTTAGGTATTCTGATGGGTGTAAGATGGAATCTCAGAGTTGTTTTGGCCTTTTGCATTTCTGCAAGTACAGGTTCTCAGTCAGATTTCAAAATAATCCTACTTACAGTCATCATTCTTAATAGTATATCTTTACAAACAAATATTTGCTTTTCTGATACAGCTGTGGAATATTTGCTCAGCATGAGTATGGCTTTGGAACTCTTCACCAACATCAAACACACACATATGTGTCCATGCACACACACACACACACACACACACACACACACACACGTGTTATATTTGTGTGCACACAAACATAAATGTGCCTGAGGATAAATGATGTACAATGTATACTTTTTATAATCTTTGCTCAACAACATTTATTAAAAAAAAATATTTTTTTCTACTGTGTGTTTTGACATCATTACAAAAATAGTCTGTAAATGTACAAATTTAATTGCTGACACTCTCTGTTTCATTGGTCTTTCTGTCTGTTTTATGCAAGTATTTTGCTGTTTTGAAGACTTAAAATAGATTTCTAAATCTGGCTTGAGATATTCTATTGAGATTTATAGCCCTGCCTCCACACAGTATTAGCAATTGGACTTGGAGAGGGGCATGGGAGGAGATGAGAGGATTGGGAGGGAATGAGGGAGTGGGCTACAGCTGGGATACAAAGTAAATAAACTGTAATTAATATAAAAATAAAAATTTAATTTAAAAAAGAAAAGAATTTTCTAGTCAACTTGAAATCGAGTTTATAAAAAAAGGATTTGGAATAACTATGTATTCAGATTTTTGTTCTTTGGTAGAAAGTGAATCACTTTTTTCTATTTCTATAAAATTACAAAAGGATTTTTATAGGCACTGCATTATACCTTGTTTTGTGTTGTACAGACATTTTTATGACTTATTGTTCCAATTCATGAGCAAAATATGTATTTCCTTTTTTATGGGTAATTTTCAATTTTTAACCAGGGCTTTATACTTTTCAGTTCAGCTAAATGTCATAGTTTTTACCCAGATGTTGAGAAACTGTTAGTATAATTAAATTTTTTTTAGCAAACTGCTTTAACTTTTAGGTCAAATATCTATACCAAAAACAGTAACCTTAAATTTTATTTCTAAATAAAATATAAATATTATAAATATTTATCTAAATAAATATCTAAATAAAATATAAAATATAAATATGTGTACATGTTACTCAACATACATTGCTCATGAGATATATAAGTAGAAGCAATGTAATCATTCACCAAAATGTTCATATTAACATGTTAAAAATGTACACTTATAATGAGATATACTGAACAGAACAATAACATTGAGGCTATTTAAATAACAAGGTAGACACTTGAAGTTATATAATAATTGTGAAATACATTAGATAGGTAATATAATTTTTTTAAATTTCAAAATATTTATCTCCCCCCCATTTCTCTACCTACCCTCTCTCTCACCCAGTACCCTTCCTCCATCTACTTCATATGTCCATTTTATTTCCTTTTGTGAGTAAAATTAAGCCTCCCCCTTGCGCTCTCCTTGTTACTTAGCTTCGTTGGGTGTGCAAATTTCAGAGTAGCTGTTCTGTGCTTTATGGCTAATAGCCACTTATAAATGAGAACATACCATTCATGTCTTTCTGAGTATGTGTTACTTCACTCAAGAAGATTATTTTTCTAGTTTGATTTATTTGCCTGCAACTTTCATGATTTCCTTTTTTATAACATCATAACATCATAAGTATTTTATTTATTTGATATTTTTGAATAAATTTTACTTACAATTTCAATATAAGGATGATAGATTCAGTTGATAGATTGTTTGTCTAGCATGTATAAAGTCCTAGGTTTGATACTCCATGAAAATTTTCACTGTATCTATGAAAGAATGAATATTCTCCACAGCTCTTGTAATGATTTTTCTTTTTTTGTGTGTGTTTTCATTTTTTTAATTTTAATTTTTATTATTAGTTACATTTTGTTAACTCTGTATCCCAGCTGTATCATGCTCCCTCATTCCCTCCCAATTCCTCCCTCCCTCATCTCCTCCCTGCTCCTTTCCAAGTCCACTGAGGTTCTCCCCTTTCATCTGACCCTGTTTTATCAGGTGTCTTCAGGACTGGCTCCAAAGTTTTCCTCTGTGGCCTAACAGGACTGCTCTTCCCTTGGGGGATGGGGAGGTCAAAGAACCTGCCATTGAGTTCCTGTCAGAAATAGTCCCTGTTCCCCTTACTATGGGAAACCAATTGGTTACTGAGCTACCAAGGTCTTCATCCGAGCAGAGGTTCTAGGTTATATCCATACATGGTCTTTGGTGGAGTGTCATTTTCAGAAAAGACCCCTGTGCCCAGATATATTTGGTCCTTGTGGAGCTCCTATCCTTTCCACGTCATACTAACTCCCCCTTCTTTCATATAATTCCCTGCACTCTGCTGAAGGTTTGGTTATGAGTCTTAATATCTGCTTTGATACACTGCTAGGCAGAGTCTCTCTGCAGTAGGCTCCTGTCCTGTTACTTGTTTTCTCCTATGTCCAATGCACCTCCCATTTGTCTTTCTAAATGAGGATTGATCATCTTACCCCGAGTCCTTCTTCTTCTTTATCTTCTTTAGGTGTATAGATTTCATTATGTTTATCATATCTTATAGGACTATATGAGTGAATATATACCATATGTGTCTTTCTCCTTCTGGGATACCGCACTCAGAATAATCTTTTTTAGATCCTACCATTTGCCTGCAAATTTCATGATTTCCTCGTTTTTGATTGCTGAGTAGTATTCCATTGTGTAAAAATACCACAATTTCTGTATCCATTCCTTTGTTGAGGGACATCTGGGTTGTTTCCAGGTTCTGGCTATTACCAATAAAGCTGCTACAAATATGGTTGAGCAAATGTCCTTGTTGTGTACTTGAGCAAATTTTGGGTATATGCCTAGGAGTGGTATAGCTGGGTCTTGAGGAAGCACTATTCCAAATTGTCTGAGAAAGTGCCAGATTGATTTCCAAAGTGGTTGAACCAGTTTACATTCCCACCAGCAATGGAGGAGGTTTCCCCTTTCTCCACAACCTGTCCTGATGACTAAGGATGTTGAACATTTCTTTAAGTGCTCATTGACCATTAGAGATTCTTCTGTTGATGGAGGATTTGGAGAGCAGCAGGAATAAAGATTAGAAACCCTTATACCTTTGGGGTATATCTCTGGGTTATAGGAGGCTCCCTGGAGTCTATAGGTGTGTGTGACCCTAGCTATTACTTATAGCAACAAGGGATCTGGAGCCTATAGTTGCCACCTCTTATAGCCTGGAAGACTCCCAATGGGAAGGAGGCAGGACACAAATCCATCCATAAAACCTTTGACCCAGATGTGTCTTGCCTACAAGAATTATAGAGATAAACGTGGAACAGAAATTAAGGGAATGGTAAATCTAGGACTGGCCCAACTTGAGACCCACCCCATGGGAGAGAGTAAACTCCTGACAGGATCAATTGCATTTTGCTATGCTTGTAGACAGGAGTCTAGCATAATTGTTTTCTGAGAGAATTCATCCAGCTGCTAATGGAAACAGATGCAGTGATTCACAGCCAAACAGGCCAAGCCTAGCGGGTTTTCTGGAAGAATGGGAGGAAGGATTGAGGGACCCAGAGTGGTGAAGGTCATCACAATAAGACCTACTGAATAAAGTAACCTGGGCCCACTGGGGCTCACAGAGACTGAAGCACCAAACAAAGATGTGTGGGCTGGTCCTAAGCACCCGGCACACATGCAGCACATGTGCAGCTTGTTCTTTATATGGGTCCCCTAACAATTGGAGTGGGCGCAATCTCTGACTCTGCTGCCTTGCCTGGCCTCACTGGAAAATGTGCTTATGAGTGTCGCAACTTGATGTGTCAGGATGAGATGGTACCCCTGGTGGTCTCGCTTTCACTGAGATAAAGGGGGAAGGAGGAGGTAAAGGGTGAGAGGTATAAGTATGGGACTGGGAGAAGAAAAAAGAGGGGATGGTAATCCGGCTCAAAAGTGATTAAGTAGGTTCCAGGGTTGTTTCCTATTTTCTTTTTCTTCTGATGTCCATCCTCTTTGCCTTTCAGGATGGGGATTGAACATTTTAGCTAGGGTCCTCTCTTTTGCTTAGTTTGTTTAGATGTACAGATTTTAGTGGGTTTCTTCTATGTTGTATGTTTATATGAGTGAGTATATACCATGCGTGTCTTTTTGCTTCTGGGACAACTCACTCAGGATGATCTTTTCCAGGTCCTAACATTTAGGGCCTCTGAAAGCCAGAAGAAAACAGGAAACAACCTTGGAACCTGCCACAGAGGGCCTCTGAAAGCCTCTGCAGTATAGACTGTCAAAGCAGATGCTGAGCCTGATGGCCAACTGATGGGCAGAGTGAATGGAATTTTATGTAAGAAGTGGGAAATAGTAAGAGCTGGAGGGGACGGGAACTCCACAAGCAGAGCAACAGAACAAGATAATTTGAACACAGGGAACTTCCCAGAGACTCATACTCTAACCAAGGACTATTCGTGGAGATAACCTAGAACCCCTACACAGATGTAGCCCATGGCAGTTCAGTGTCCAAGTGGGTTACATAGTAATGGGAAGAGGGACAACCTCTGACATAATCTGATTGGCCTGCTCTTTGATCACCTCCCCCTGAGGGGGGAGCAGCCTTATCAGGCCACAGTAGAGGACAATGCAGCCACTTTTGATGAGAACTGATAAGACTAAGATCAGAAAGGAGAGGAGAACCACCCCTATCAGTGGACTTGGGGAGTGGCATGCATGCAGAAAGGGGAAGGAGGGTGGGATCAGGAGGGGAGGAGGGAGGGGCTTATGGGGAGATACAAAATGAATAAAGTGTAATTAATAAAAATTAAAAAAAAGTGATTAAGTAAATAAATGGAAAAAATAGAACTACTGTCACCTGTACTTCTCAGTGTGTTCATTTGTGTGGCTTGTGCTTTCATGAATGGTTTCAAGGAAGATTATTGCTTTGTGTCTAAGGATCAGAGGTTGGAATAGACATTTATGAAATAAACATGGCTAGACTTAAATTAGCTTAGATTATGTGTGTTTAAAATTTTTATGGCTACTTGGAAATCAGTATGTATCCAATAATTTGCATAAGAATTCAATGTCATAAGACTTTTGCATATATCTAATTTGAGTGCAAGCAATATTTTGCTTGGAAAGCAACCAGAGAAAAATGTATCTTTATAACATATTTTACATGTTATCGAACAGGTAAAGGAATTATGTATTTCTTGCTCCATGAAGATAATGATCAATTGTTATGCAACTTGTGTACTGTCTGATGTGATATCACAGCATGTCTATTTGTTATTGGAGACTGAAGTCAGGGTCATGTGCAGCTAAATATATACTGACCTACATTCAAGCCCAGAACATATAAAAGTCTGTAATTGTACTAAAGTCATATAGATACTTATTAAGTGATTTAACATCCACTGAAAATAGATTTTAGACATTTTATTTAATTAAAATACTTTGATTCATTTCTCTGATTATAAAGGAGTTTTATATCATTCATAAATTTTCAGTATCCAGAATATATAAATAATAATAAATAACTATGATTCTAAAGCTTCTGTTCTGCCAATTAATCTATGATCATTTTTCTCATGTTTATTTGTACAAAAATATACAAAACATATCTAATTATGCAGGGTTTTGTTTAAAATGGGACAGTAGAATTAACATTTGACATCTTGTTTTAATTTTCTATTGATATAATATGGAAATAAAATTGTTAATTCATATAAGCAAGACTATCTTTAATGGCTGTCTCATTTGCTATTAATGATAGCCTATTTGATTAATTTCAATAGCCTCTAAATGTTAGATATGAGGATTTTCCACATAAATTCTCTATTTCAAATGACAAAAAAATCTTGTTATAATTTTTTGGGTACTGTGTAAAAATACACAAACATAAAATCAGGTAAATATGATATTGATCTGTTGCAATAGAAGAAGTTTCAGTATGGGAAGTCGTCTTTTAATAAGTAATTTTTTAGTTAGTTTTAGTAATTTTTGTCAGGTAGTGAAAAGACCTTGACCCAAGAAACTTACAGAAAACAAGGCTGAATTGGGGTCTCATAGAACTTCAAAGGTTTTAGTCCATTACAGTTTATAAGATCTATACATATGGATTTTGTGTTGAATCAGAGCATCAATCCATAATTCCCAGTGACCAGTTGCTATATTGGGCCTCAGTGCACTGTTAGTTCTGCCATATTATAAAGACACCACATTAGTCTTTCAGTGGTTTTATTAATTGATGAAATTAGAGCCTTTGTGATCCAGTACATTACCACACATCACACTTCGGAGTGTTGAGAACTAAGCTTTCAACACATGAATATTTGCAGATTTCATATACACATCATTAAATAATCATAAAGGTAGTTAGCATTCCAGAAGTAATTAAAATACTATTTAATTTTGAGATCTTTCTGTCTTTGATAATTCTTTTTTTTCTAAATTTATTTTTAAGTAATAACATTTTTACAGTCTTAAAATTGGTGTTTGCATTTTTCACAGTATAAAATAAATGTTTTTGCAAAATTATAAACAATCAATTTTAATATTTATTCAGAATTTTTTATTTTTTAAGTCTTTTGTTTGTTAATCTAAAATATGCTAATAAATTGGTTAAATGCTAAGAAATTGCTTGTCTTAACTGGAGAGAATAGCCTAAAAATGTTAAAAACAAATACCAAAATGTCTACACTATCCAAAGTAACTAATTTACACTAATTCCACTTTAGCTGGCATCTGGTGGAAGACTCCCAGGGAGGAAATATGAAAAATTCCTTAAGAAAATACACTTAAAAATCAGTCTGTTCACTCATTCCTATTCAATATTGTACTTGGAAGTCTTGGCTAGAGCAGTAAAACAACTGAAGGAAATTACATGGATACAAACAGGAAGGTTGGAAGTCAAAATATCTTATTTACAGATCATATGATTATATACCAAATTGACTAAAAATTCCAGAAGCAATCTCCTACAACTAATCAACACTTTCAGAAGAGTAGTAGGATACAAAATTAACACACAAAATTTAGTAGCTTTTCTATGTACAAATGATGAATAGATAGACAAGAAATCAGTGAAATACCTTTCACAATAATCTCTAAAAATATAAAATAACTTTAGTTAACTCTAAATAAGCAAGGAACGGGTTTTATGATAAGATTTTTAAAACATTGAAGAGAGAAATTGAAGAAGACAGCAGAAAATCTAAAGATCTCCCATGCTCATGAATCATGAATAACACAATAAAAATGGCCATACTACCGAAAGCAATCCACAGACTAAAGGCAAGCTACAACAAAATTTTAACACAATACTTCACAGCCTGAAATGGCAATTTGCATCTTCATATGAAAGCATGCATGCTCACACACACACACGCACACACACATGTCTGAATAACTAAAATAAATGTGAATATTGAAAGAACTGCTGGTATTGTTACCATTCTTGATTTCAAACTGTACACAATGTTGGCACAAAATAGGACATGTTGATGAATGGAATAATAGTAAAGACCCAGACTTAAATCAAACAGTTATGAACCTTGGTTTTTTTTTTTGTTTGTTTGTTTGTTTGTTTTTGTTTTATAAAGAAGCACACAGAAAAAATATAGCAATTTCAAAACGGTGCTGGTCAAAATGAATGACTACATGTAAAGAAAGGAAAAGAAAACATCCTTATCACCCTTTGAAAAACTCAAACCCTAATGGATCAACGACCTCAACCTAAGGCAAGATATCCTGATGCTTAGAAGAGAAAGTGAGGAGTAGTGTTGAACTCTCTAGCAGAAGACAGGACTTTCTCAACAGAACACCAATATCATAGTCTCTAAGAACAGCAATTGGTAAATGGGATCACATGGAACTGAAAATCTGTATGGCAAAGGACACCATCATTCTGACAAAAACTAAAATTGGGGGTTCCAAGGTAGTGTGACCAGTATGTACTGCATCTATGGGGCAGAATATCAGAGACTGCAAAGGTGGTGGGTAAACAAGCAGCTGGACCAAAAACACCACCTTTGTTCTTTCCAGATGGGAGGGAATATCCAAGAATTTGGGGACTATTTTATCCACACCCATCTCCCCATGGCCATCTCCTGAGTACAGGAGTCATGAACTGTGAGCCCTTGTCCTTTCTGCATACTCAAGAAAGTGCAGACCCCCTGGTCCAGGGACCCTTTGATCCAGCAGCCAGACATCTAATCCCTCCCACTTCTCTGAAGATAACTTCTGGATTTGAGGGACAGTATCCCAACCTGCAAACCAGGGTTCAACTGGTCCCTCTGTGAAGACAAGATAGACAATAAGAATCCTATTAATCCTTGATCCAATATGTCAAAGCCAGGAAGAATTTGAATCTCAGGTGTACAGTGTCTAGTAGACCTATAAGCCACAGCTCAGCTGCCATCTGAGGAATCAGATCTCTATAGCCACCTCAGGAAGATACTCTTTTCCCCTAGCTTCCACCTGAGATGCCTGTGTCCCTGTCCGTGAAGGTACCCTCACCTGTGCCACCTGTGCTTACGCCAACTGCATCCATCTGAATCACCCTTGCTTTAGGGCATCTGTGCCCACACCCGTATTTCTGATATACCCATTGCAGTATGACTGCATACAAAATGCCAGCACCCATTCTTGTTCCCCTGGACCTCTCTTTTCATCTTGAAGACTACTCCAGACTCCAGGGACAGGTGGATTCAGGCTTCAATCAAGGTTCAAGGAACAACAGTCAAGGCTATGGACAACCAGATAGCTAAAGGCAAGCATAAGAACACAATCAACAAAACCAAAACATCATGGCACCATCAGAAAACAATGAATATTGTAATGCAGCTGAAGCACAGGAAAATGACCTTAAATCTATGCTTATGCAGTTTTTAGAGGCATATGACGAGGAAAGGAACAAATATCTCAAAGAAATACAAGAAAATAAAACCAAACAAATAGAGGCCATCAAGGACAGACAGGAAACCACAATCAAACAGGTGAAAGAAATGAGTAAATCTGTTGAAGACCTGAAAACAGAATTAGAATAAATAAAGAAAACAAACTGAGAAAATCCTGGAGCTGGAAAACTTACAGAAGAGATCAGGAACCACAGAGGTAAGCATACAAGAAATTGAGGAGAGAATCTTAGGCATTGAACATATAGTTGAAGAAATCCATACATTGCTTTAAGAAAACAAACAAACAAACAAAAAAAAACCAACAACAAAATTCTTGATAGAAAACATCCAAGAAATCAAGGACAACATGAAAAGATGAAACCTAAGAATAATAGGAATAGATGAAAAAGAAGATTCTAGATTCCCAGGTGTAGAAGGTATTTTCAAGAAAATCATAGAAGAAAATTTCCCCAACCTAAAGAATAAGGTGATCTTAAACATAAAAGAGCCTTACAGAACACCAAATAGCCCAGACCAGAAGAGAAATTCCTCCTGTCACATAATAATCAAAACACTAATTTTATAGGACAAAGAAGAAATAGTAAAAGTGACAAAGAAAAAAGGCCAAGTAACATATACAGGTAGACCAATCAGAATCACATCTCACTTCTCAACAGAGACTATGAAAGCAAGAAGGGCGTGGGCAGATATCATGCAGACACTAAGAGACCACAAATGCCAATCCAGACTACTATACCCAGCAAAACTTTCCATCACCATAGATGGAGGAAACAAGATATTCTGTGACAAAACTAAATTTAAACAATACCTATGTACCAATCAAGCCCTACAGAAGATACTAAAATAGAAAACTTCAACTTAAAGATGTCAACTATACCCAGAAAAACACAGGATATTGATAACTTTACAATAGCAAAACCTAAAGAAAACCAGCATCCAAAGTATCTCTACCCACTCAAAAATAAAAAGAACTATCAGTCATTTGTCACTAGTATCTATCAACACACATGGACTCAACTCTCCAATTATAAGACAAGGGAAAACAGAATGGTTGTGGAAACAGAATCCAACATTCTGCTGCATTCAAGAAACACAGCTCAGCAGCAAAGATAGACAGCACCTTAGAGTGAAGAATTGGAAAAAGGTTTTTCAATCAAACAGACCCAAGAATGGAGCTGGCATAGCAACCCTGATATATAATAAGATACACATTCAACCAAAATCAATCAAAGAGATGAGGAAGAACACTTCATTGTCATCAAAGGAAAATTCCATCAAGAGGACATGACAACCCTAAACATCTATGCCCCAAATACAAGGGTCTCTGAGTTCATAAACAACAACAACAATAACAACAAACATTGTTAAAGCTTAAATCACACATTGATCACAAAACATAATAGTGGGAGACTTCAACATCCCTCCCACTCTCAATAATGGAGAGAACATTGAGAGAGAAGCTAAATAGAAAATCAATGAAATCAATGAAGTTGTAAATCAAATGGACGTAATAGATGTCTACAGAACTTTTCACTCAAACGAAAACAAATATACTTTTTTTTCTCAGCACCACAGAGAACTTTCTCCAAAACTGACCGTATAGTCATTCACAAAGCAAACTTCAACCAATACATAAAAATTGAATTAACCCATTAATCTTTATCAGATAACCATGGACTAAAGCTAGAATTCAACAACAACAGAAACAACAAAAAGCATTCAAGCATATCGAAGCTGCACAATTCCATGCTCAATGATCACTGCATGAGGAAAGAAATAAAGAAATTAAAGACTTCCTAGAAGTCAATGAAAATGAGGGCACAACTTACCCAAACTTATAGGACATAGTGAGAGCAGTGCTAAAAGTTCATAGCACTACATGCCTTCAGAAAGAAATTGGAGGGATCACATATTAGCAACTGAACAGATCACTTGAAGGCTTTTTAGTAAAAGAGAGAAGCAAACATACCCAAGAAGAGTAGACCATAGAAAATAATCAAAGGCAGGGCTGAAATCAATAAATTAGAAACAAAGAGCAATACAAATACTCAATGAAACCAAGAGTTGGTTCTTTGAGAAAATCAACAAGACTGACAAAGCCCTAACCAAACAATCTATAAGAAAGAGAGACTATACTCAAATTAACAAAATCAGAAATGAAAAGGGAGACATAGACACAAAGGAAATCCATAGAATCATTAGGTCTCAGTTCAAACCTGTCTTCCACAAAACTGGAAAATCTAATGGAAAGGAAATGGACAATTTTCTTGATAGATTTCACCAAGCCAAGTTAAATCAGGAGCAGGTAAAGAGTTTAAACAGCCCTATAAGACTCAAAGAAAAAGAAACAGTCATCAAATGTCTCCCAACCAAAAAAAAAAAAAAAAAAAAAAGGCCAAGGCCAGAAGGTTTTAGCTCAGAATTCTACCAGACTTTCAAAGAAGAACTAACTCTTCAAATTATTCCACAAAATAGAAACAGAAGGAATATTACAAAACTTGGGAAAAGATTGTCACCAACACTGCATCTCATATCCAGAATATATAAGTAACTGAGGAAGTTAAACACTAACAAACCAAGTAATCCAATTAAAAAATGGGACCTAGAACTAAGCAGAATTCTCAGCAGAGGAATATCGAATGGCAGAAAAACACTGGAGGGGACAGGAGCTCCACAAGGAGAGCAACAGAACCAAAAACCTGGACACAAGCTTGTTTTCTGAAACTGCTACTCCAAACAAGGACCATGCATGGAGATAGCCTAGAACCCCTGCACAGAAGTAGCCCATGGCAGCTAAGTGTCCAAGTGGGTTCCCTAGTAATGGGAACAGGGACTGTCTCTGACATAAACTCAGTGGCCTGCTCTTTGATCACCTCCCCTTCAGGGGGGTACAGCCTTACCAGGCTACAGAGGAAGACAATACACCAACTCCTGATGAGACCTAATAGACTAGGATCAGATGGAAGGGGAGGTAGACTTCCCCAATCAGTAGACTGGGGAGGGGAATGAGAAGGGCATGAATGGAGAAAAGAGAGGGAAGGTGGGATTGGGAGGGGACAAGGGAGAGGGACTACAGGTGGGATACAAAGTGAATAAACTGTAATTAATAATAAATAAATATTACAAAAAGAGAAATGTTTAACTTATTTAGTTATTCGGGAAACTAAAATCAAAACGACCCTGAGATTTCACCTTAAATTAATCAGAATGGCTAAGATAAAAACCTCGAGGGATGACACATGCTGGAGAGGTTGTGGAGAAAGGGGAACACTTCTCCATTGCTGGTGGGAATGTAAAATTGTACAACCACTTTGGAAATCAATCTGGCACTACCTCTGAAAATTAGGAATAGTGCTACCTCAACATCCAGCTATACTACTTCTGGGCATATATACCCAAGAGACTCTCCACTATTCAATAAGGACATTTGCTCAACTACGTTCATAGCAGCTTTATTTGTAATAGCAAGAATCTAGAAACAACCTAGATGTCTCTCAACAGCGGAATGGACACAGAAAGTGTGGTACATTTACACAAAACTCATTCTATAAAGCCACAATCACCCTGAGAACTCAATGAAAAATAACTCAACAAAGAAAATTTCAGACCAATATCCCTCATGAACATTGATGAAAAATACTCACTAAGATTCTTGAAAACTGAATCCAAGAACATATCAAACACATCATCCACCATGATCAAATAGGCTTCATCTTAAGGGATGGAAGGATTGTTCAACATATGAAAATCCATCAATGTAGTCTACCATGTAAACGAACTAAAAGAAAAAAAAAAGTCACATGATATTCCCATTAGATGCAGAAAAAGCCCCTGACAAAATCCAACATCTCTTCATTATAAAAGCCTTGGAGATACCTGGGACACAAGCCTGTACCTAAATATAATAAAGGCCATATAGAGCAAGCCGATATCCAACATCGAACTAAATGGAGAGAAACTCAAAACAATTCCATTAAAATCAGGGACAAGGCAAGGCTGCTCCCTCTCTCTGTATCTCTTCAATATAGTACTAGACTTTCTAGCTAAAGCAGTAAGAAAACTGAAGGAGATCAAATTGATACAAATTTGAAAGGAAGAAGTTAGAAAATCACTATTGGCAGATGACATGATAGTACAGATAAGCAACCCCCAAAATTACATCAGAGAACTCATGCACTTGATAAACTCTGTTAGCAAAGTAGTTGGATACAAGATTAATTTTAAAAAAATCAGTAGCCCTCCTGTGTACAAATGACAAACAGTCTGAGATGGCAATTGGGGAAACCACACCCTTCACAGTTGCCACAAAAGTATAAAGTACTCAGGGTTAACTCTAAAGAGGGAAGTCAAAGACCTATGTGACAAGAACTTCAAGTCCCTAAAGGAAAAACAAAAATGAAGAGGGTACCAGAAGTTGAAAAGTTCTCCTGTGCTCATAGATCAGTAGGATTAACATAGTTAAAAAAAAAAAAAGCAATCTACAGATTCAATGCATCCCCCATAACAATACCAACTAAATTTTTTACAGACCTTAAAAGAACAATTTTAAACTTCATATGGAAAAACAAACAAACAAAAAACCCAGAATAGTTAAAAAAAAAATCAATACACTAATAGAACATCTGCAGGTATCTCCATACCTAACCTGAAGATACTATACAGCAATAGTAATAAAAAATTAAAAATAAAAACAACTGCATGGTACTGGCATAGAAATAGACTGGTGGATCAATGGAATTGAACTGAAGATCCAGAAATAAACTCACATAATTATGCATACCTGATTTTTGTCGAAGGGAACAAAACCACACATTGGAAAAAAAAAGGCAGCATCTTCAACAAATGGTGCTGCTCTAACTGGATGTCTACATGTAGAAAAATGCAAATAGATCCATATTTATCACCCTGCACAAAACTCAAGTCCAAGTGGATCAAAGACTTCAACATAAAACCAGATAAACTATATCTGCTAGAGGAGAAAGTAGATAAGAGCCTTGAACTCATTGGCAGAGGAGACAACTTCCTGAACAGAATAACAGTTCAGGCTCTTAGACCTATAATTAATACATGAGACCTCTTGAAACTGAAACACTTCTGCAAAGCAAAAGACATTGTCAATAGAACAAAACAGCAATGTGCATATTGAGAAAAGAGCTTCACCAATGGTATATCTGACAAATGCCTAAATCCAGAATATTTAAAGAACTCAATAAATTAAATGCAAACAAAAAGAATAACCCAGTGAAAAATGGGATACAGAGTTAAACAGAGAATTATCAACAGAGGGATCTAGAATGGTAAAGAAGCACTTAAGGAAATGCTCAATGTCCTTAGTCATCAGGGAAACACAAATCAAAACTACTCTGATATTCCATCTTACACCTGTCAAAATGGCTAAGATCAAAATTTTAAGTGACAACACATGCTGCGGAGGATGTGGAGAAAGAACACTCCTCCATTCCTGGTGGGAATGCAAGCTTTTTTCCCATTTATTTGTTTGTTTGTTTGTTTGTTTTTATTACAATTTATTCATTTGTATGCCAGCTGCAGCCCTGTCTCTCACCCCTTCCAAATCCTACCCTCTCTTCCTCTTCTCCTCCCATGCCTCTCCCCCAGTCTTCTGATAGAGAAGGTCTGCTTCTCCTTCTATCTGAAACTTTTACAACCACTTTGGAAATCAATCTGGCACTTTCTCAGAAAACTGGGAATAGTGCTATCTCAAGACCCAGCTATATTGGGCATATATCTGTTAGATGTTCTACCATAAAACAAGGAGAATTGCTCAGTCATGTACATAGCAGCTTTATTCATAATAGCCAGAAGCTTGAAACAATCAAGATGTCCCTCAACTGAAGGATAGATAAAAAAAAAAAAAAAAAAAAAAATCTGTGGTACATTTACACAATGGGATACTATACAAAAATTAAAAACAAGAAAATCATGAAATTTGCAGGCAAATGGATGGAACTAGAAACAATCAGACTGAGTGAGGCATCACAGACCCAGAAAGAAACAAATGGTACATACTTGCTTATAAGTGGGTTTTAGTTATATAGTACAGGATTGACATGCTACAATGCACAGACCCGGGAAGATAAGCCTGATGGGCATCTTAGGCTTCATTTCAGTCTACTACTTAAGGAAGTGGGGCATATCTCTGACAAACACTATCCTGACTGCTTTTTGATCAGTTGTGCCTGAATGTACTTCCCTCCCAGGCCACGCGGGGTGGGGGGAGTAGGACTCTGTCCTCAAGTGGATAGATGACCTAGGATATTCTGAGGAATAGGGAGGAGGGATGCAAGAGAGAGGATGGGACTGAGAGGAGAAGAGGGAGGGGCCTATGCCTGAGATGTAAATTGAATAAATTAATTAAAAAACTAAACATGAAGAAAACAGCATAATTAAAATTTGGTAAAAAGGTGAACAGACTATTTCAAAAGAGATAACCCAAATCATGAAGAAGCTCCAAAAGGAATATTTAACATTACTAGTCATCAAGGAAATACAAATCAAAACCAGTTTGATATTTCATCTTACAGTCAGAATGGTCAAAATCAATAAAGCAAATGACTGTTGTTCATCTATTTCTGGTGTGCATGCAAACTTGTACTACTATTGAAATCAGTGTAGTAGTTCCTCAGGAATATATCTATCCTTATACACCTATACAGCTTTTGAGCATATACAATAAGTGTGCTTCATCCTATTACAAACACAGTTGTTCAACCATGTTGTACACAATGTATTCATAATAGCTAGCTACTGGAAACAAACGAGATGTCTGTAAATGGATGAGCTGGTGAATCAACTACAGTATATTTATGCACTAGAGTATTGCTCAGCCATTACAAACACAATCATTAAATTCATAGGAAAATGGATGAAACTAGAAAAATAAATCTTGAGTGAGATACCCAGATCAGGAAAGACAAATATTGTTTTATTCTACCTGTTCAGTATGTTATAAGCAAGCTATAAAGTATATAACCGCTGAGATTAGGTATGGATTAAGACATTTGTGGTGGTGGTGGTAGGAAATAGAATAGATAGTAATCAGTGGAGTGTGGGAAGGGACTGGGATTTGAGGAGCAAATGGGAAGGATGAAGAAAGAGGAAAGCACAGCAAAGAGTATGAGAGGAACAGCTAAAACCAAAAGGCCACTTGTCAGGCTGTATGGAAACATAATACAGTAGAAGCTTTCTAAAAATATACATATATAAAGGTGAATCTGAAAGAAATTACCAAATAACAGGGTTGAGTGGACCCCTCCTGGATACCTTATGCTACAACTTCTGGTACTGGGGATGTTTTACCTATAATAAAATTGTAGGCTAAATTTGTCCCATAGCAATACCCAAACAACCCAGGCTATTGCCAAAGCTGTTGTGTGGAATATACCTATACTGACACCAAAGCCCTGTTGCTGAAGACAACACCTACACAGCCCATCAAAACAAAGAAATTGAGCTGGTTCCTGCCTCGTACCTTTACCCTTATGGACTAGTGTTCATCGTACTTATAGGGATTCTGAATGTTACCAAAAGAGAAAGATAAACTCTAACCCACCTGTAATCTACAACAATGAGCTGTCTGCAAGCAAGCCAGTGCAATAGTGACACAAAGCTTGGTTACCCCAATAAGCTTTGTGAAAGCTTGAGATAGGGGCCAGCTCAATTTCTTGGATTTAAGGACCACTTTACTAACTGGAACATGCCTGAGGCTGTTTAGTTAGTCAAGAACCTGAGACTAAATAGACCAAAGACCTCTACTGTTCTGCTTAAAGTGCTTAGTGAAATAACTCCTCACAACATTCTGATCTTAAATGGGGTGTCTCACAAATTCTTCCCAAGCTCAGCAAATGTTGTGGATGATGAGGTGGAAAGAGTAAGCATGATGGGGGACACCAAAGGAAACAAGGCTTCCTAAACACAAAAGGACCAATGCACATACGAACCCAAAGAGAATATGAAAGCCTTCATGGGACCTGTATGGATCTAAAGCTGATGAGGTTCCAGCATTGAAAAAACGAGGACACAAGCCCACATCAGTAACCCAGGATCTATCTCCAGCTGATGAATGCTCACAAATAAAAAAATCTGTTTTCCTTCAGAAAGTCTCACTAGGTATACATACCCAGGTCCTATCCCAGTAGTAGATGGCCAACACAGACCAAACTCAATGGCACCTTGGGCTATTCTTTGTCCAGTAATGTCTAGTCATGCACTTATCTATCTATTTATTTTTAATTTTTGTTTTTATTTTATTGCTTTTTTGTTTTTTCTTTCTTACAGATCCTTTACATATTTATTATGGCTTCCGGCTTATTTACTTATGAGATTTCTGTGTTTGTGAATGTGTGTGTCTCTGCATCTACATCTTGTGCTTTTTATCTGCCTTTTTCTTGTTTGTTTTGCACCATTCTGATTTGTTTCTGGTTTAATTTATTTTATTTTACTTTATCATATGTTTATTAATATTCTTTAGATGGATGTTTTTTCTGAGAAGAAGCAGAAAGGAAGTAGATTTGGATGGGAGGAAAGATGGGGAGAATCGCATTGGCAATGAAAATTGAAACCATAATCAAAATACATTATATGAAAAAAATTATTTTTTTAATTTTAATTTTATTTTTAGTAATTACAGTTTATTCACTTTGTATCCCAGCTGTAGTCTCCTTCTCCACACCCTCCCAATCCTACCCTCCATCCTCTTCTTCTCCCATGCCCCTCCCCCAGCCCAATGATAGCCTATCATGTCTCATCAGGACTGGCTGCACTTTTTCCTCTGTGGACTGGTAAGGCTTCTTCCCCTCAGGTGGAGGTGATCAAAGAAAACCTTTTAAATTATCAATACATTGACAACAACAACAAAATCACCCTTTTGTGTCTAAATCATAATTGTCATAAATCCTAGAAATTTCAGAGGAGTTTATTAAAAACATTATAAGAGTTGAATTAATTCTCTTCTCAAACATAGATAGATAAAAGTAAAACTATAAGCCAAAGAAGACAAAGCACATATCATATATTGATAATCATTTTCAAAATTAATAGCTCATTTACTTATTTATATTAGAGTGAATTAGTAAATAATAGTGCATTTTACACAATGGATCAATATACAGAAATGAACAGGAGTAAAACCACACATATGTAATTAGAGGAATTAATCTCACAGTATCATCAAGATTCTGCTTCTTCATAGCAATGTGTAGTGCCTGAATTTAATTATTTAATCAGGTAATCTACAATCAGGACAGTGGATATTTTTAATAGATATTGTTCCAAAAGGCCATAACAGAATCTAATGTTTTAAAAGTCATTAAACTTCTTTTTGATGGAATATTGTTCATGGCATCCCTGTAAGTCTTTATGGAATTATATACTGATATAACTCTGTGTCTCTGTGTTACAAGTCAATCTTACAAATAAAGTGAGAAAGACACAGAGAATCTCTCTCTCCCTCTCTTTCTCTCTCTGTTTATCTGTCCCTCATATACATGCATATATACATTCAAAAACATATATACATGTATATATATGTGTGTATCCAAACAGAAAATATGCAAAAACAACAAAAGCAACAAATATATTATATGAAGACAGTGTTCTATTTTGTGGCAAGCCATGAATAAGTTTGGTATCTTTGAATTCTAGAGTACTCCAGGAAAAGGATGATGAGAGATTGCACTTATTGGCTGTAATTTAGAAATGGAAGAAAATGTATCTAGGAACTGAATTGGGAAACTTTGAGATTTAGTACTTTGGATAATGTAAATGACAGTCAATAGAAACAGTTTGCTTTTGACTGCACTGATAAACTATGCCAATCTGTAACCAATTAAAAATTATTTTTGTACTCAGTGTACTGGGATAATATGCAAAAATAAACAGTGACATTTCTGTAAGGTTTTTATTTCATCAACCACATTTTAATTTTCTTGTCATCTTTCCACAATGTACATCATTCATGTGTTTTGATGCCTTCATATTCTACATAAAGATGTAATGCTGTGCTTCATATCATCCACATTGAAAAGTCAGGGTTATTTAAAGTATGATTGTTACTTTTGACAGGCCAGAATTTTAGGAAAGAAATCGTCTGACTTTAAATAACTAATTAAATTAGCATTTGCATCATCCAACATACATTTTAAGAATATGTCTATCAGCAGGTCTATTTCCTCTGCATTGGTCCAAATTATTATACTTGCTAGTGTAATGTAAATTATGGTTTGGAATTGATTGACAACTCAATCCTGTTTCTAAGGGTTCTTTTTCAAAATGCTTGACTGTGAAGTTTTAATAATCTGTGTCTTTTCTCTGTCTATACATATAGAATATGGTTCTTGATTATTTTGTTAACACATTTATATGAAAAAGGAAGCTTTGAGTCATTTCAGCTTCAGTATGTCTTACTATTGAGCATATCTAGACATCAATTGTTTTAACTAACTTCTCAAAAATAGTTGACTGCATTTTCAATAGGTTGTTATTTAAAACATACTTACATTAGTAACAATTACATCAGATTATATAAGCATATACTTTTTCACCTATCAATGCCACCATTACAAAGCCACACACATCAGTGTAACATCAGTGTAAATCTGCTGAGATATCCTTACATAATCCTCACCAGCAGAAAACATTCCTTTATGTTATTTAATGAGGTGTTTGGCAGAGAGTATAATTAATGTCCTCACTTTCTTTTAATAACACTTTCCTGAAATTCCAATTGCCTAAAGTAATAGTTTGTTATGTAATACAAAATTAATACACGCAAGAAATTGAATTTTTACAGAGAATTTGTGATCAGCTGTAGTAAGGCACTATGTGTTACACTATAAGCTAGAATGGTGCTTTGGAGAATTGGGTACTGGGATCCACACTTTAGAGAGCTGTGACGAGGGCACTACTCTTTAGGATTAATATCTTCATATCAAGGGCACATTTTGATCAGTTACAATTCTTTCCGTTGGGGGGAAAGCAATTTCTACAGAGATAATCATTTTCTGAGAAGCTGAATTCTCACTGTTTTTCTACAAAAAAGTTATGCTAGTAGATATATGCATAGTAATTTTCACCCACCTTGTGTGCTTTTTCTCTTCCTTGTAGGCTGAGAATAATTGAAGCATATTCAGTGATACCTTCAGATGATCTCCATAAAATAAAATAGGTGTTCCCTTTGGACATTTGAATTGTGTTTGCCTGCTTTTTCATTTTCTGTGAATGGATCAAAGTCCTTACTGTGGCACCGTCCCAAAGTCACAAATGTAGCACAGAGAGATCTTTTTGCAATGGATTAAGTAAGGACGAACTTCAAACCTAGTACATAAGGTCATTGTAAATATCCTCTATATCAAAATATTATATTTGAGGGAAACTGGCAGGGTGTTATTAATTAGTAAAACATCTGATTTGTAAAGGATCTTGGTAAAATTTTAATCTTCCAGGTTCAAATCAGAGGGCAGTTTGGAGAGAATCTTTCTCTTTTTTCCCAGAGGCTCCTCAGACTACCTCTCAGAATCATTAGTTCAATACACTAAAAGACAACATTCAAGTCAGTGAGTCATGTGTTTTCATAGTATTAGAAGCAGAGTAAAATGCAGAAAAAAATTACAGTGACAGACTCAAGAGGCATATTTGCAGGTTGTATGTGTGGAGGAGGTGCTAACCTAAGAAGCACATTTCTGAGTTCATTCTTTTCTTTAAAGTTTTCACCGCTTCTAGAGTAGATTATGCAGATAAGGAACAAGAACATCATGAGGCAGGTGGGCCAAAAGCTAAGTGTTCACATCTTAGTCATCAAAGCAGCGTGTGCCATTGGCGAACTCTCCTAGTGTGGA
Source organism: Psammomys obesus (assembly GCF_907164565.1). Taxonomy (NCBI): domain Eukaryota; kingdom Metazoa; phylum Chordata; class Mammalia; order Rodentia; family Muridae; genus Psammomys; species Psammomys obesus. The sequence continues at coordinate 39,421,035 of NW_026593286.1, read as the reverse complement.
CCGCAAGTTAATCCAGACGTTTGTTGGCAGCGCCATAGATCTGTGCCCACATTGCCCAAGCACATGCTGCAGAGATTTTTGGTTGTGCATTTTTGTGGTTGGGGCTGAGTGGCTCTGCATCAGATTCTTTGTGTTTATGTTATTGCTGTTAGCTTGGTGGGTCTGTTGACCTTCTAGCTGTAGGAACAGGTGTATGTCTGACTCTTGCCTGCTGTTTCTCTATTGGATTTAATATAAGGGCCTACGCCTTGACTTATTGAATCTTGTGTCCTGTTTGGCTGTTGTTTCTTGGAGACCTGCTCCAAGATGAAATGAAGATAGAGTGAACCTGAGCAAAGGTGAGGTGGGAGGAATGGATGAAGGTGAAACTGTGGTTGAGATATACTGCATTAGAGTAGAATCTATTCTCAATTCAAAAGATGAAGAATATTAAAAATATGAAGAACAAGGACCTGAACAAGAAGAAAGGTCTTATTTTATGAAATAAAAACTAAACAACAACAACAAAAACCAACCATCCAAACAAAAACCAAAAAATTAACATCTTGAAAGGGAAATGTATTTTCTGTTGCTTCAACACACCAAATAGTCTCTCAGTAAGCTAATACTTCCATGATAAAAGTTCACTTTCCATACTTGTTTGGTGTACTTTTAAGTGACTGTTTTAAACAACTGCTTTTGTGTGGAAGAATTTTCTGGGGAATCTTCTTTCTGAAGAATTTTTTAAAATAATACCTTCTAAGATGGACTGAATGGGGGGGACAAAGAGGAGATGAGGGAGGGAGGGTGGGACTGGAAAGGAATGAGGGAGGGGGCTCCAGTGGGTTACAAAGTGAAAAAAAAAAACTGTAAAAATAAAAATTTTAATTAAAAAAAGAAAATAAGAACAGTTGAAACTTCACCCAAATATTTCTAAGTGAGAATTTACACCCCTGAGTCCAGTTTACTTCCAAGAATTTGTAGACAATGTATTTCTTCAAATCTTCCAGTTATAAACTCTCTAACATCTAGTCCATTTATAAATAGAGGTAACAATTTACTGTATCTTAATGAAATTAAAGGTTTAAAGTTAATATTAGTGAAGCACTAAGATTTATTAAGCACCTTATAAAGTGAGTTTTATATAAAATAAATAAAACTTAATTTTTTGATTAAGGTATAAAGGAAACTCAGTCTCTGCTTAGTTATATTGCTAATATCTTAGTTAGGGCTTCTATTACTGAGCCAAAAACATCATGACAAAAAACAAGTTGGGGAGGAAAGGGTTTATTTAGCTTACAGTTCCATATTGTTGTTCATCATCAAAGGAAGTCAGGACAGGAACTCATGCAGGGCAGGAACCTGGAGGCAAAGAGTGATGAAGAGTCCCTAAAGTGGGGTTACTCACTAAATTATTTCTCATGGCTTCCTCAGCTTGGTTTCTTATAGAACCCAGGATCATCAGCCCAGGGATGGCAGCACCCATAATGGCCTGGACCCTCCCCCATCAATCACTAATTAATAAAATGTCTTACAACTGAATCTTTTAAATTTTTTATTAATTTTTATATTAATCACAGATTATTTACTTTGTATCCAACCGTAGCCCCCTCTCTCATTCCCTCCCAATCCCACCCTTCTTCCCTTCCTCATCTCCTCCCTGCCCCTTTCAGGAACTATTTCTGACTTGAACTCAATGACTGGCTCCTTTACTCCCCTCCCCGAGGGAGGAACAGTCTTTCTAGGCCACAGAGGAGGACATGGCAGCCAGTCCTGAAGATAAGCTGGGGTCAGATGGAAGGGGAGGAGGACCTCCCTAGCAGTGGACAACTGGATCTTATGGAGGCATTTTTCTCAATTACATTTCCCTCTTTTCAGATAACTCTAGTTTGTGTTTCAGGTTGACATAAAACTAACCAGAACAACTAAAAATCAACAGGGAGAATTACAGGGGTAGAGTAATAAGGACACCTCTTAGACAAATAATACATCATTCTCAGACATGAATAACCTAAAACGCTAAAGTCTCCTAATGAAAATGCATGCAAACTTTAAATTATGGTAGTCGGTATACTTGTATTTCTCCTTTGTGGAACAAAGACCACCGCCCTTGTTCTCAGATAACTGTACACTCACGGCAGTCACAAAGCCTGTTACAGCATCAATATTCAGACTAATAAACGTAAGAAACATAAATTATCATTGGGAAAAATAAAAGGAAGCCTAAATATTTGTTATCAATTAAGGGTTTATTGCTTCATTGATTAAATATAAAATGCGGTAGATTGATTTTTCAGCGTTATAAGAATATCTGTTTATAGAATCTCTTTGTTCTTTTACTAAGTGAAAAATTTCAGTGGCAGAATACTTTCCTGGATTCTGGTTTTTACACTTAAAAACGCTGTCCCATGGTGATCACTTCATTCTTCATAGACTCACATATATGCATATCTACATCATAAAAAGTCTTTTAAGCTTTTGGTCAGTTACCTATTCAGTACTTTAGATTTCAAAACTTTTATTCTTCATAGAGTTATTCAGTTTGGAATAAGTTTCACTTGTGTATTACCAGATTTTGTGATCCCCGTTATTAACTATTATACCAATAACATATAGATTAGTGATGAACATCAAATTATATATAAATCTACACATAGAACTAAAGTGAGATAGCAATTTTGAAGTAAAAAGTCCAGGACATACCCCATTATGTTCATTCAGCTGTCTCAAGTATGTGAACGATCATGAGCTTAAGGTGGAGGCAAATTATACACTACAGAAAGTCAATAAAGTCAGAGGTGACGCAGAAAACATAATAATTTTGCTCAAGATCCTATATGCATTATTTAGAAAAAAATGACTCAAATTAGAGATAAATGTTAGTACATACTATGAAATAAATCTAAATCTTGAGTAGAGAAAGAAAATGAATAGATGTGATAGCATAAATGGGGAATTAGAATAAAAGCAAGAAGCCTTATAAGCAGAAATGTTAGGACTCCCAAGAGAGTGCATGCCTTTTGATATGTGGTAAGACCCACACATATATGTATGTATCTGCATATATTTTGAAATATAAAGAATGCTCTAGAGATGTCACCGAGTTTGTAGAGTGTTTGGTTGCATGGATAAAAGTTGTGGGTTCATTCTGTAGCATTGCATAAATCTAGTGTTATGGAAAATGCCTATAATCCCATCATGGAGAGGGTAGAGGCATGAAGACAAGAGATTCAAAGTCATGCTACTGCTATGTATTGAATATGAGGTCAGCCTAGAGTAAATAAGGTGTAAGCTAATTTAAAAATAAAAATAAAGAAAACAGCTATTAAATTTGTTACCTACCATATAATAAAAGTAGATCAGAAATAGACTTTAGATTTAATATCCAAATTATATTATATTATAATGTGGATATTTAATATCCAAATTATCATGAAAAAATATTAAATTACTAATAACATGCAAGACAAGTTAAGCAAAAAATGATTTAATTTATACCACTGGTATCATTACCTTTCTTTGATTATGCCATTAAGTGTCTTAAAACCTTCAATTTTGCTTTGTTTTAAAAGCTCAAAATCAAAGTGAATCATCAACAATGATGTAAATTTTCAGTCATTTTCAATGATTTTAAATCATTGTCATAATTTAAGATGTCGAGCAGATTTTATAATTATTTGGAATAAATTTATGTAAGCATCACTGAAACAGTTGAAAAAGACAATGGCTTCACTTGTCTAATTTAAAAGAAATTATTCCTCTCACTTCTGCTCATGGGAATGATAGCTGACAGGAAATGTAAGCAGCCTTCATAATCTAACTTGCCTTCTAACAATCTAATCTATCTGTCATATTATGTTTCTTATAAACAATATTTCTTTAAGAAAAGGGTAATTCCAGGGAATAGAAATGAATATTATTCTATAGAAGAGCAAGGAACTAAAAACTACTACTAAGGACATGAGTATTACTAAGAACTTCATTGCATATAATGATGTATTAGATTTTTAAAAAGCAGTTAGTATTTTTAGCTTCCGATTAAAAATAACAGAGGAAAGAAAATTCAGCTCAAACCTATAACAAGCAGAACAAATAAAATATTAACAACAAAAGTAGAGGTAAATATCAATAACAAAAATTGATGAATAGAATTTTAAACAAAATCTCATATTTAGAAAAAAATGAGTATAGTTGACATGTGTAGTGAGACTGATTAGGAGTATAATAAAACACATCATATCCTTAGTTGACATGAAAGAGGGATTATTAGTGAAGATGAAGTGATAAAAATAAAACTGTGTGGACATATGAGAATAAATCATCAATTCTCAAAACTCAAAAAATAACTGACATAAAGAGAATACCACTGTTTAGATTTCCATTTTTTCCTTAAAAATTTATTTTTAAAATTTTGTTAAAATAGTGCCTTTCTGTTTTTTCCTCTTTTGTTAAAAATAGTTTTTTTTTTTCCTCATGTAATATATCCTGATTAGGATATATCTCCTCTCTCTATTCCTCCCAGTTCTTTCCTTACTTTTTCACACATCCTGATCCACCCTCTTTCTGTCTCTCATTAAGAAAATAAATAGGATGCAGGCCTTGGTAGCTCAGTAACCAATTGGTTTCCCATAGTAAGGGGAACAAGGACTATTTCTAACAGGAACTCAATGGCTGGCTCTTTGACCTCCCCACCCCCAAGGGAGGAGCAGTCCTGTTAGGCCATAGAGGAGGACTTTGCAGCCAGTCCTGAAGATACCTGATAAAACAGGGTCAGATGAATGGGGAGGAGTTCCCCCCATCAGTGGACTTGGAAAAGGGCAGGGTGGAGATGAGGGAGGGAGGGTGGGAGTAGGAGGGAATGAGGAAACGGGATACACCTGGGCTACAGAGTTAATAAAATATAACTGATAAGAAAAAATTAAAATTAAAAAAATGCTTTTAACAGAAAAAAAAGAAAATAAATAGGGCTTCTAAGGGATAATTAGATAATAATAAATACATAATTAATCTAGATAAAACCAAGCAAACATGCTCTAATGAGACAAATCAAATAAACATGGAAAAGAGGGAAAGAAAAGGCAAATGAACAGGTATTGATACAGAGACCCTCTCCTTTACATACTCAGGAATCCAACAAAAACTTAAACGGCGAGTTATACTATATATGCGAAGGATCTTCACAGAAAAAGAGAAAAAAAATCGAAATAAGATAAAAAATAATATAAATTTTAAAAGAAAACTAAACAAAACAAAAAGTGATATGACATTATAAACCAAAAAACCTCCGAATATATTGAGTTCAGTTTCACTGGCCATCTACTGCTGGGCATGCAGCCTAAACTTAAGAGCAGTACTTTGTTTCCTCAGTGAGATTCCCTTGAAGAAATCTAAATTATCATTTGCAAGTGGTTATCAACTAGATAGAACTGCTGGATTAGGGTTGAGGATATGTGTCTACTTCTTTCAGCTCTACGACCTCATCTGGTACAGACCAATGCATGTCCTGTATTTGCTATTTACGTCTCTGTGTGTTTGCATGTGCTTCTGTCCTGTTGATTTAGAGGGTATTGTTTTTCTGGTGTCCTCTATCCTCTCTGGCTCTTACCCTTTGACCTAATCTATTGGGTTCCCTGAGTTCTGAGAGGAAGGATTTGATAACGATATCCCATTTAGGATGAATGTTCCAAAGTCATTGTTGAGGTAGCAGGTTTTATATTCAGGTCAAAAGTAATGATGAATAATTAAGCAATGATATTGTGTTCAAGAGAACATGCCTGTAAAGTTTACTATGCTTTACTACCAGCCAATCTTTGTGTCCTCTTCTTCAAAAAATAATACTTTAACCTATAAAGTACTCTGGGCATGTGACCTTCTACTGGAATATGGTAAACCTATCACCCTCTAAGAAAACTGTTCTCCCTTTTCCAGCAGCTATCAATTGCCAATAGCTCTTCAGTTAGGAGTGGACTTCAGTGACCACCATTCTTCTCCATGATTTGGTTGTTCCTGCCTTAACTTGTGCAGTTCTCTCTCATGCTTCCTCCATACTTCTGTGAGTTCATATTCGTAAATGATCTGCTAGTCCGGAAACATCATTTCCTTGTAGTCATCCACTATCTGTAGATGTTACAATCCTTTTAAAAAATATTTTTATGAATTAATTTAATGCACAATGACATGCTGGCAAATAAAATTTCCATTTTAAAGAGTTTTATGCATTTCAACTAGATAACTGCTAATTGGTATATTAGGGAAGCAGAGGTTTTAGTGTTGATGTTAGTAGCAATAGTCTCAATTCCTGGTGTCCATCCAGGAATGAGACTGATTCCTCTAAACCCATTTTCTTTGCTTCTGTTTTCTTAATACACACACACACACAAGCACACATGCACACACACACAAAGCTACTCTTTAATTAACCTCATGTGAAACTTTTATTAAGAAGTTTACTAGTTTATATTTTAAAGTATTTGTGTTGTTTTTCACTTTTATGTATATTGATTGTTTTTAAACCTTAAGAGAGTACTTAACAAAATAGTAAATGAAAAGCAAACCCCAAGCCTAATTGTAAACTAAACTATGAACACTTTATTACATTTGAAAGCTATTTTTCTTTCACATATTGAATCTATATTTAGATGATTTATTGTAAGAAATGATGCTGAATAAGCACAAGTTATTACTAAGAATATGACCAACATAAATAAAATGCTATTATCATAGAGGTAGAACAAATTGGTCTGTGTGTGAAATATCTGATGAAGATGAATGAGGGCACTAGATGTAGGATTGGACAGAAAAATCAAAGATCATGAATGGTCAATGCCAGTAATATTAAACTTTCCAGAAGGAAATTAAAACCACATGTGGCATGACTTTTAGATATACACTTCAATGTATAATAATAACTCTACTGCTGTGAAGACAGGCTTAAATAATATAAATTAATAAATTCCTGTCTGTCCCAATTTATGGTTACATGTCTATAAGATTAGTTTAAGAATAGAAAAAAATGATGAACATGTCTACTGTAAGAGCTTCAAAGATTCAGTATTAATTGTCTCACAGACTAACTAGTGGGAGCAAGCTTCAACCCTAGAAGTTTTATCAAGAATTGATAGATATCTGCTTTTTCTGAGATACAATATTAAGCATTGTCAATTCTCTGGAAAATTCACATCATTTAATTATGGTTCCATGAAAACACACATATACACACATATACACTTTAGAATGAGTAGAATAAAATTAGGCTGTATAACATTACATAGACCTCAGTATCCAACAAAAATATTTATAATGATATTTAAAGATTCAGTTTAGAGCAATACCAATATTACTGCTATTTGTTCTAAGATGTCACAATGCTATCATTCAGATTTGTCTCAACCAATCCCTGTTGCTACTTATTCACCACTAGAGATCTATTTGAAGTGATGCTTAGACGTCATACTAGAAGCCTTAAAGAAATTTTACTTTGGCCTGGAGTGCTGCCAGATGCCCATAATCCTAGCAGCTTGAGAGGCTGGGGAAGGATGGGTGCTTGAGAGTTCGGAGCCCGCCTTCTGAGTGTCAAGCTATCCTGAATGAGAGTTTTCATTGTGAGACTGAGATCCTGCCTTCTCCTATTTGTTCTCCTGCTCCTTCTCATGATGATGATGATGATGATGATGATGATGATGATGATGATGATGATGATGATGATGGTGAGATCACTTTCAATTCTTTTTTGGTTTTCTGAGTTTTTTGTTTTGTTTTTGAGACAGGGTTTCTCTGTGTAGCCTTGTAGCCTTGGGTGTCCTAGAGTTGCTTTGTAGACCAGACTGCCGTCAAACTCATAGCAATCTGCCTACTTCCACCTTCCAGAGTGTTGGGATTGAAGGCGTGCCACCAACAAGTCCAGCTCCTTTATTTTTTTTCTAATAATGGCTCAAATATTTGGTTGAATTTAATGTAGACTCTTAATGTAGCTATAGTTTTAAGAATACCTTTGGCAGCTGGACCTGGTGGTACATGACTTTTATTGCAGCATTCTGGGAGGCAGAGGCCGAGGCAGGGGGATTGCTGCATGTGCCAAGCAGCCTGATCTACAAACGGAGTACAGGCGAAGCTATACAGAGAAGCCCTGTCTCAGAAAAACAAAAATAAATTAAAAAAAAATAGACATACACACACACACACACACACACACACACACACATATATATATAAAATAATTTTTTTCCCCTGAGAAAAGATGTTCACTTGGCACAATGGAAGAGCAAAAGCTTTTTTCTCCACTGTCATGTGTCTCCCTTGCAGGCTTTAGAAAACATCTTACAATATTTTTGAAGACTCATTAAACCACATATGTAATATTAGAAGCAGAAGTTTAGATTTTCCATTTAATTCCATAGCTCTTTAATTTTCCCTTATTCCAAAAAAGATGATTATATATTTGTGAAAACAAGAGCTTATGGTTTTATTATATATGTAAAAAAAATCAATAAAAAGAGAAGATTGTTGAAAATATATTAGACTCTCAAAGGCTTCTCTAGTGTGGTTAGTTCTCAAATAATTGACACAGAGAGACTATAATTTATTTTATAAGCTTTAAAACACTAGAGCTGGACAGAACCTCTAAGATAACCTGTCTGCTTCCCATCCAAAATCCCAAACACTTGCACATGTTCCATTTGGGCTGTTTCTGTTCCATCAGGCCAGTCCTCAGAGCAAGCTGCTCTTGGCCATGTGCTCATGGTCCAATCTATGCCATGGTGGCTTCCTCCTTTCTGACTTCCTCTCCTCATGCCACTGCATGGTCACTCTCAGACTCCAAACTTAAAGAACCTAAGCACTGCCTGCTTCTCTTCTGCCCAGCCCAGGTTCTCGGAAATGTTATTAGCAAATCAGGCCTAATTGGGGAGCAAAGTTACATTGCATTACTTATATGTGAGAATGTGCTCCTTTGGAATGTAACCAGATCGGGTCATGAGGAGGCAGTAATTAACAGTTACATACAGTTCAGTACCAGACCAACCACCAATGGAACAAATTAGTTAATATTTTCATCAAAATTTCCTTCATGTTGACGTTGTAACATGTTTTGCAAGTATAAACATAAGCAAGAGATGAGTCATGATCTTCAGCTATAGTCTAGTAGCTGAGAAGACAGAAGAGGAAAACCAGTTTTAAGGTCCCTTGAATGTCAAATTTAGTTAATGAATTGATTAATGTATTTATTTTGACTTTGTCTTTCTGATTCCATTTCCTCAATAACACCGGTACATAATCTATTTCTTCAAGCCTTGTTTCTATTCATAAACCTTCAGCAAGTTCCTCTCTACAATCACATTTCTTTTTACTCTAATTACCAGATTCTGGATTTCTAAACATGGCCAGTCTTGGAGCTACTGATTATACATTCAACTTCAAATTGCTCCAGTTACTCTCATGTCTCATATAATCTTCCAACCTGTCTTTCTGGTAAGTATTCCATAAATATATGTGGAACTTAAAAAAATATATATATATGTATGTTATATATATATATATATATATATATATATATATATATATGACAACAAAATTTTTAAAACCATGGTATTCTAATTACTATAACACAGAATAAATATCAAAGTAATGATTGGCTTATATCCATTTTCAGACAGGTACATGATCTACTTTATCAACATGCCAAAACAGTTATGTTTCCAAAAGAGTAAAAAAGGAAAACTTTGAATATGTCAAACTATATACAAGGTAATTCTGAGCCAACAGGATATTGCAAGAAATTGCAAGAAAATAAATCCAAAGATTGTCTAGTCTTGATATTCTTAGAGTTTCACTTTATGTATGAATCAGAATAGGAGGGAGAGTGGGAGAGTGCTAATTTTCATAGTGAGAAACAGAGTAAATATACTTATGAAGTGGAATGGATTAAATCAAATGGGTTTTTTTGTTTGTTTTTGTGTTGTTTTTTACTGTATAGCAGTTTTCTAAGTATTACTCATAAAATGGTGGGAGACTAAACTGGGCATTCATGTTAATCATAAGATAAAAATATTTAGGAGCTGGAAAATCAAGTATGAGGAATGTCAGCTTGAAGAGGAGTGAGCTGTCAAGGGAGGGGGTTTGAGAAAACAAAGAACAGCGAAATTATGCAACTACAGAGCTCATGTATGAAATCCCCCTCAAAATTAAATTAAAGAGAAATAAATAGAATTTGTCCAAAAGGTCATACTGAGAGAGGCAACCCAGATTCAGAAAGACAGTCATGGCACATACTCACTTTTTTTTTTCTTATCAGTTACATTTTATTAACTCTGTACCCCATCCGTGTCCCAATCTCATTCCCTCCCAGTCCCTCCCTCCCTCCCTCCTCTCCACCGTGCCCCTTGCCAAGTCCACTGATAGGGGGGCACCTCCTCCCCATTCATCTGATCCTGTTTTATCAGGTATCTTCAGGACTGGCTGCAAAGCTCTCCTCTGTGGCCTAACAGGACTGCTCCTTCCTTGGGGGGTGGGGAGGCCAAAGAGCCAGTCATTGAGTTCCTGTTAGAAATAGTCCTTGTTCCCCTCACTATGGGAAACCAATTGGTTACTGAGCTACCACAGGCTACATCTGAGCAGAGGTTCTAGGTTACATTCATACTCACTTTTAAGTGGGTATTTGCCATATAATACAGGACCACCATTCTACAACCCACAGACCTAAAGAAGCTAAGTAACAAGGAGCACTGTAGGGGATATGCTCAGTTCGCATTCAGAAGGAAAAATAAAATAAACAACAAAAGCCGTTGGAGAGGGGAAACAGAACAGGAACCTATCACAGATGTCCTCTGAAACATTCCATTTACCAGGGGTTCAAATCAGATGCTAAAACTTAAAAGCAAACTTTGGAATGAATGCAGGGTATCTATGGAAGAGTAGAGGGATAGAAGAATTGGGAGGGGACAGGAGCTCTCTAAGGAAAACAATAGGACCAATAAATCTGGGCTCAAGGGTGGGGTCCTGCAGAGACTGAATCACCAACAAAGGACCACACATGGAGAGGACCTAGGTCCCCTGCTCAAATGTAGCTTATAGGCACCTCAGTCTCTATGTGAATCATTTAGTAAGGAGAGAAGGAGCTGTCCCTAACATGAACTCTGTTGACTGGTCCTTGATCACTTCCCCCTGCTTGGTGGTCTTCTCAGGACACAGAGGAAGAGGATGTAGCCAGTCCTGATGAGACCTGAGAGGCTAGGGTCAGAGGGAAGCAGAGGAGGACCTCCCATATCAGTGGTCTGGGGGAGGAGCATGGGAGGAGAAGAAGGAGTGAACATTGGATTGGAAGGGGTCAAGGGAGGGGGTTACAGCTGATACAAAGTGAATAAATTGTAATAAATATAAAAAAAATAAAAAGAGAAATGAAAAAGGTCCTTTCTAAACAGAGGTAGTCTGCTGGATCACAGAGAGGTCATGGAAGTGGTTCTGGTAACTTTATGGGTCATGGTGAAAACTTTGGTGGAAAACGAGACTGTGGCAATGGAGGTGGTGGCTGCAGAAGAAGTTATGGAGGTGATGATGTTGGATATTATGGATTTGCAGGTGATGGTGGCAAATAGGGTGGTGGTCCTGGTTACAGTAGTAGAGAAGGCTATCATGGTGGTGGACCAGGATATGGAAACCAAGGTGGTGGATATGATGGAGGAGGTTATGATGGTTACCAAGAAGGTTTTGGTGGAGGTACCTATGGTGGTTATCGGAACTATAATGACTTTAGAAATTATAGTGGACCACAGCAATCAAATGATGAACCCATGTAGGTGCGCAGTTTGGGTGGAAGAAGCTCAGACAGTCCCTACGGTAGTGGCTATGGAACTGGTGGTGGCATTGGTGAATATGATAGCAGAAAGTTAAAAAAAGCAGGAAAAGGCTAAAGTTTTTAGCAAGAGAGAGAGAGAGAGACAGACAGAGACAGAGAGACAGAGAGACAGAGACAGAGACAGAGACAGAGAGAGGATCTGATAGGAACACTGCAAGTTACTTTGAGACAGTTGTCCCAAATGCAATAAAAATCTGCCATAAGAGGAACGATGATCCATAGTCAGAAAGTTCCTGAAGCTTTGACAGAAAACCCTTCTTGTTCAGGACTGTCATAGCCACAGTTTGCAAAAAGTGCAGCTATTGTAATATCAATTAAATGTACATTCCTAAGGTCTTTAATCTGTTGTAGCTTTGTCTTTTTTATTATTCAGTAACATCAGGCATATTGCCCTGTAAATTGTGGTAGTGGTACCAGGAGTAAAAAACATTAAGGAACTTTTAACTTAAACAAACAAACAAAATAAAAATGTCGTATCATATTTAAGAATCATATTTGAGAACTTTGTTATTTCTTCTAATTTAAGCTTAATGAATTATTTTTGAGAATAACTTGTCAATTCATTTTATTAATTGTTTAGATATTTGCTCATATGGAGTTGTTTCATAGAAGAGAGTGAAATCTATTCACCTTTATTTCCTCTGGAAGCATTAGTTCATTGTCCTCAAGATTGTACTTATCTGAGGAAGCAAGTGAAGGGAAACTGAAATACTTGAGGTATGCTGGGAGACAATGGAGATGTCAGCTCTCTGCACACACCATGCCTACTCTGCTAGAAAGTGCTATGAGCGAAGTGACACAGATGCCACTTGTCTGACCCTTGAGAGACACCCATGGTGTCCAAATGCTTTGCTTTTTTTTCCTGTAAGGCTAGTTAATGGAATTGTAACTGCATTTGCTTCACCTGCTATGTTCTGACAGTAAATAGTGTTATCTACTTAGTAAAATCAGTGACATTAGAAGGCTTAGCAGATGTTTTAGGACAGAGACAAAAATCTTATCATGAGTGAATCCGGGAGTGAATTTTAACACCAATTTGTCATTATTTTTTTTATTCTTGATCTATCTTGTAATTAAAGGGGCAGAGTGCAACGGTTTGAATATGGAGAGGTTTTTAAATATGACATTTGGTAAGGGCATTTTTGTACACTGTCTGATTCAGAGTCACCCTTTCCTGTACCTTCAGCTTTAGAAAATTTGTAATGCAAAATGCCTCAGGAAAGATCTGATCTGATGTATTTTGGAGCAGATTATTTCCATTAAAAATGTCTGCATGTTAGTTTGGAGTATGCAGAGCGATTGCTTAAGCTTAGCCCCTTGTGTTGGAGCGGCCTTTGACAGATTCTCTAATCACCCTTTAGAGCAAGCAGACTAGAATGTGTTCTTTTCCTGAAGCAGAAAAGAACTTTAAAGTATGAAAGCCTTTACTATTACATCCATATTCATGCTGCTATGACCACTGTAGATATTTAGAGCAGGTGGTCTTCACTATATCGAGAAGCAGAAGTAATAAAACTATGGTAATCCAACAAGAAGAACATGGGATCACAAGTTAAAAGGGCAGAATTCAATTCCTGTTGTGACATTTACAAATCAGTCTATCTCAGTGGACAGCCTTACATAACAAATGTTATTTTCCTCTTGGAACACAATTCTTGGAAAGTTGTTGGAATTAAATTAGTATTTCCTACATATACATATGCTAACCTCTCAAAATTTAGGTTAGTAAGATAATCAGCTTTTAGCAGGACACTTACCATATTTACTTAAGATTTTAGACTACTTGACAATCTAAGAAAATTCACTTTAATATATAAAGAGTACTCATTTATTAAGTACTTATTGTGTCTCTTTTGTGCCATTAAAATTTTTAGGAACTGTGGGTACTTAGTGAGCTAAATCAATCTGTATCAATGGTATAATTTCTGTGCTAATAAATTAAATTACTAAAATTGATATTTCAGGAGTTAATATGTTTTTTGGTGGTTAAAAGGATGAAGTATGACAAGCTGGGGAAGGGCATATTCTTAATGAGATTAATAGAATGAAAACTGAGTTCACAGAGGCAGTCATTGTCAAAGACAGTGTGTATTCTTTAGCAAAGACAATGAAGAGGAATTAAGATTGAAAAAGCCTTGCCTAGTTCATCCTATTAAAGTCCTATCATTATGTTATTCAATGGTTCATGGAGAATTAATTGAATAAAAAAACATTTTAAAATCATAAGCCCAGATTAGCCAAATAGTTTTCTGACAGTATATTAGGAGAGGGACTGAAGCACATAGTGAAAAGTACTTTTGCATGGGCCACCTCAGGTATTTCAGTTCAAAAGTAAATGAAGTCTAAAACAGGCTACACCTAAAAATTTCAGTGCTGATGGGTGTAAGGTGAAATCTCAGGGTCGTTTCGATTTATAGCTCCCTGATTACTAAAGATATTGAATATTTCTTTAACTGTTTCTCTGTCAATTGATGTTCCTCTATTGAGAATTCTGTTTAGCTCTGTACCCCATTTTTAAATAGGATTACTTGGTTTGTTGATGTTTAACTTTTTTAGTTCCTTATATATTCTGGATATTAGCCTTCTGTCAGGTATAAGGTTGGTGAAGTTCCTTTCCCAGTCTGTAGGCTGTTGTTTGTTCTGATGGCAGTGTTCTTTGCTTTACAGAAACTTTTCAGTTTCTTGAGGTCCCATTTATTGATTGAGCCTGTGCTGTTGGTATTCTGTTCAGAAGGTTGTCTCCTGTGTCAATGAGTTCTAGGCTCTTCCCCATTTTTTCATCTATCCGATTTAGTTTGTCTGGTTTTATGTTGAGGTCTTTGATCCACTTGGACTTTAGTTTTATGCTGGGTGATAAATATGGGTCTATTTGCATTTTTCTGCATGTAGACATCAAGTTAGATCAGCACCACTTGTAAAAGACAACATCTTTAAGAAGTGGTGTTGGTCAATTTATGTAGAAGAATGCAAATAGATTCATATCTAACATCCTGCTCAAAACTAATATATTAATATTTTGCCTTTGTTGCAAGTTCATTTTGATTTTGTTATTATTTTTTATTTTACATGATTCAGTTAAAAAGATCTGAAAATCTGAAAACCATAAGAAGTTTATTTTATAGATAGCACCCTCTTGGAAACAAAAAAATATTATGAATACCAAAACTAAATTCTTTTTGATATGAAAATATTATTCCATGAAAGTATTTTCAGATGATAACATTTTTGTCTTGATCTAGTTGTTTCATGCAGTCTTTATTATATACTAGAATCAGCCCTTTAGGCCATAAACCTTAATAGATACGTGTGTATATGATACTTCTTTCCTTTTTTTCAATATTTTAAAATTTTAGACATTCCTTTGGTGTTAAAAATGAATTGAATAATGTTTATTCAATCTATAGGCATGAAGATGATAGAAATATAGCCTCTGGTTTTATTCTTCCAAACTTGATAAAAAATACAGTAAAATATTTGCAACCAGAATTCAGGAACCCACCAAAAATATTATCCACCATGATATTCATCCCAGGAATGCAGGGATGGTTCAACATACAAAAATCCACCATATAAAAAAATGAAAAAATACATAATAATCTCATTAGATTCTGAGAAGACCTTTGACAATATCCAACACATTTCATGTTTAAAGTCTTGGAGAGATCAAGGATACAAGGCACTTACTAAACACAATAAAGGCAATATACAGTAAGCCAGTAGCCAACATCAAATTCACTGGAAAGAAACGTAAACTGTTCCAGCTAAAATAAGGGACAAGACAAGGCTGCTCGCTCTCACCATATCTCTTCAATATAGTATTTGAGTTCTATCTAGAGCAATAATACAACCAAAGATGATCAAGGCGATATAAATTGGAAGAGGTCAAAATATCACTATTAGATGATATGATACTATACATTAGCGACTCCCAAGATTCTACCAGAGAAGTCCTGAAGCTGATAAACACTTTCAGCAAAGTGCCTGGATACAATGTTAACTCAAAAAAGTTATAAGCCCTCTCATCCCTTAGTTACAAAAGGGATGAGAAAGAAATAAAAATACAACACCCTTCACAATAGCAACAAATAATATAAAATATCCTTATGATAAACATAATGAAATCTATACACCTAAAGAAGATAAACAAGAAAGAGGACCCGGGATAAGATGATCAATCCTCACTTAGAAAGACAAATGGGATGTACATTTGATGTAGGAGAAAACAAGTAACAGGACAGGAGCCTACCACAGAGGGCCTCTGAAAGACTCTACCTAGCAGTGTATCAAAGCAGATACTAAGACGCATAACCAAACCTTAGACAGAGTGCACGGAATCACATGAAAGAAGGAGGAGATAATATGACCTGGAAAGGACAGGAGCTCCACAAGGACCAAATATATCTGGTTACAGGGGTCTTTTATGAGACTGTTTCTCCAACCAAGGACCATGTGTGGATATAACCTAGAACCCCTGCTTGGATATAGCCCATGGTAGCTCAATATCCAAGTCGGTACCCTAGTAAGGGGAACAGGGACGTTTTCCAACATGAACTCAATGGTTGGCTCTTTAACCTCCCCCCATCCCCCGCTGAGGGAGGAACAGTCCTGCTAGGCCACAGAGGAGGACTTTGCAGCCTGTCCTGAAGATACCTGATAAAACAGGGTCAGATGAAAGGGGAGGAGGTTCTCCCCAATCAGTGGCCTTGGAAAGGGGCAGGGAGGAGATGAGGGAGGGAGAGTGGGGTTGGGAGGGAATGAGGGAGTGGGATACAGCTGGGGTACAGAGTTAATAAAATGTAACTATAAACAGAGAATTCTCTGCAGAGGAATATCAAATGGCAGAGAAACACTTAAAGAAATGCTCAACCTCATTAGCCATCAGGGAAATGCAAATCAAAAAAACCCTAAGATTTCACCTTACACCCATCAGAATAACTAAGAACAAAAACTCAAGAGACAACACATGCTGGAGAGGTTGTGGAGAAAGAGGAACCCTCCTCCACTGCTGGTGGGAATGTAAACTTGTACAACCACTCTGGAAAGCAATCTGGTGCTTTCTCAGACAACTAGGAATAACGCTCCCTCAAGATCCAACTATACCACTCCTAGGCTTATATCCAAAAGATTCTCAAGTACACAAAAGGAATACTTGCTCAACCATGTTTGTAGCAGCCTTATTTTTAATAGCCAGAACCTGGAAACAGCCTAGATGCCCCTCAGTGGAGGAATGGATGCACAAATTGTGGTATATCTACACAATGGAATATTACTCAGCAATAAAAAACAAGGAAATCATGAAATTTGCAGGTAAATGGTGGGAAATGGAAAAGATCATCCTAAGTGAGCTATCCCAGAAGCAAAGGGATGCACACGGTATATACTCACTCATATAGACATATAATATAGGATAAACCTACTAAAATCTGTACACCTAAAGAAACTAATCAAGAGGGAGGAGTCTTGCTAAAGTGCTCAATTCCTATCCAGAAAGGTAAAGAGGCTGGACATCAGAAGAAGGAGAAAAGAGGGAACAAGTCAGGAGCCTGACACAGAGGACCTCTGAAAATCTCTGCCCTACAGACTATCAATGTAGATACTGAGACTTATGGGCAACGTTTGGGCAGAGTGCAGAGAATTTTATGAAAGAAGTTGGAAACAGTAAGATCTGGAGAGGTCAGGAACTCCATAAGGAGAGCAACAGAACCAAAAAATCTGAGCACTGGGGTCTTTCCTGAGACTGCTATTCCAACCAAGGACTATTCAAGGAGATAACCTAAGACCCCTGCACAGATGTAGTCCATGGCAGTTCAGTATCCAAGTGGGTTCCATTGTGATAGCAACAGGGACTCTCTCTGACATGAACTGATTGGCCTGCTCTTTAATTACCTCCCCCTGAGGGGGAAGCTGCATTACCAGGCCACCAAAGAGGACAATGCAGCTACTCCTGAGGAGACCTAATTGACCCGGATCAGAAGGAAGGAAAAGAAGTCCTCCTCTATCAGTGGACTTGGGGAAGGGCATGCATGCAGAGGGTGGAGGAAGGGAGGGATTGGGATGGGAGGAGGGAGGGAACCACGGGGGGGGGATAGAAAGTGAGTAAAGTGTAATTAATAATGAAAAATAAAAAAATTAAAAATTAAAAAAAATATATATAAAATATCTTGGTGAAACTCTAATCAAACAAGTGAAAGACCTACATAGCAAGACCTGTATGACAATTCTTTGAAAAAAGAAATAGAAGAAGATTTTAGAAGATGGAAATATCTTCTATACTCGTAGATCAATAGGATTAACATGGCCATCCTATCAAAAGCAATCTACAGATTCAATGCAATTCCCATCAACTTTCCAACACAAATCTTTACAGACATGGAAAGAGCAACCATTCACTTCACATGGAAAAATAAAAGACCCAGGATAGCCAAAACAATTCTGTACAATAAAATAATTTCTGGCAGTATCAGCATCCTTGATTTTAAGCTATATTATCGAGCAATAGTAATAAAAACTGCATAGTAATGGCATAGAAACACACAGGTAAATCCCTGGAACTGAATTGAAGGCCCAAAAATAAAAACACCCTACAGGCACTTGATTTTTGACAAAGAAGCAAATACCGTACAATGGGAAAAAGAAAGCATCTTCAGCGAATGGTACTGGTCTAACTAGATGTCTGCATGTAGAAAAATGCAAAATATACACAGAATTTAAGAAAATAAATCTCAACAAATCAAGTAATCCAATTAACTTATGGGGTACAGAGCTAAACCAAGAATTCACAGAAGAAAAATCTAGAATGGCTGAGAAGCACTTAAAGAAATGTTCCATGTTTTTCACCATCAGAGAAATGCAAATCAAAATGACTCTAAGCAAATGTTCTTATTGTATAGTTGAGTATTTTTTGCATATATAAGCTCAGGAGTGGTATAGCTGGGTCTTGAGGTAGCACTATTCCTGTTTTCTGAGAAAGCACCAAACTGATTTCCAAACTGGTTCTCCATGTTGACATTCCCACCAGCAATGGCGGAGGGTTCCCCTTTCTCCATATCCTCTCCAGCATGTGTTGTCACTTGAATTTTGATCATAGGTATTCTGATAGTTGTGAGGTGTAATTTCAGAGTTGTTTTGATTTGCATTTTCCTGATGACTAAGGACATTTAGAATTTTTTAAAAAATATTATTATTATTATTACTATTATTTTTATTATTAATTAAAATGTATTCACTTTGTATCCCAGGTTTATTCCCCTCCCTCATATCCTATGGGTTTCCTCCTCCCTTCTTCTTTGCCCTCCCATGTCTTAATAATACTACCCTGATAGGAGAGGTCCTCCTCCTCTACCATCTGAACATAGCCTATCAGATCTCATCTGTGGCCTAGTTGGCTATCTTACCAGGGTGTGGTGATCAAAGAGCTGGCCACTGAGTCCATGTCAGAGACTGACCCTGCTCCCCTTACTAGGGAACCCAAATGAGACTGAACCTCCCATGGGCTACAGTTAAGCAGGGCATATACATCCTCTCCATGCATTATCCTTGTTTGATTCACAAGTCTCTCAGGATCCTCAGAGCCCAGATATGATATTTTGGCTCTCATGGTCTCCTTGTGGAGCTCCAGTATCCTCCAGGACTTTCTATCTTCCCCATCTTCCATAAGATTCTGTATACTCTGTCCGAAGTTTGGATATGAGTTTCAGCCTCTGCTTTGATATCCTGATGGGTAGAGGCTTTCAGAGGCCCACTATGGAAGGTTCCTCTACTGTTCCCTGTCTTCTCCCACTTCCAATGTCCATTCTTTTTGCCCTTCTGAATGAGGATTAAGCCTCTTCTCTAGGAACCTCCTTGTTGTTTAGCTTCTTTAGGACTATATATTTTAGTATGTTTATCCTGTATTATATGGCTAATATCCATTTATCAGTGAGTATATACCATTTGTGTCTTTCTGCTTTTGGGTTACCTCACTCAGGATGATCTTTTCTAGATCCTACCATTTGCCTGAAAATTTTATGATATCCTTGTTCTTAATTGTTAAGTAGTATTCCTTTGTGTAAATGTACCACAATTTCTGTATCCATTCTTCAACTGAGGAACATCTGGGTTATTTTCAGGTTTTGGCTATTACAAATAAAGCTGCTAAGTAGATGGTTAAGCAAATGTCCTTGGTGTGTACTTGAGCATATTTTAGATATATGCCTGGGAGTGGTATAGCTTGATCTTGAGGATGTGCTTTTTGTAATTGTCTGAGAAAGCACCAGATTGATTTCTAAAGTGATACAAGATTACATTACCACCAGCAATGGAGGAGGGTTCCTCTTTCTTCACATCCTCTCCAGCATGTATTTTCACTGGAGTTTTTGATCTTGCCATTCTGATGGGTTTAAGATGAAATCTCAGGGTCCTTTTGATTTGCATTTCCCTGATGAATAACAAGGTTGAGCATTTCTTTAAGTGTTTTTCTGCTATTCTATATTCCTCTACAGAAAATCCTGTTCAGTTCTGTACCCCATTTTTTAATTGTATTACTTGATTTGCTGCTTTTTAACTTTTTTAGTTCTTTATTTATTCAGGATATCATTCTTCTGTCAGATATAGGGTTGGTGAAGATCTTCTCCCAGTATGTAGGCTGTCTTTTTGTTCTTTTGACCCTGTCCTTTGCTTTATAGAGGTTTTAATTTTCAGAATGTCACATTTATTGATTATTGACCTAGATCCTAAGCTCTTGGTGTTCTTTCCAGGAAGTTGTCTCTTGTGTCAATGTGTTCAAGGCTCTCCTCCACTTTTTCTTCTAACAGATTCAGTGTGTCAGGTGTTTTTGAAGTCTTTGATTCACTAGGACTTTAATTTTGTACAGGGTGATAAATGTGGGTCTATTTGCAATTTCTGCATGTAGACATCCAGTTAGGCCATCATCATTTGGTGAAGATGCTGCCTTTTTCCCATTGTATAGTTTTGGCTTCTTTGTCAAAAGTCAGGTGCAGCTTTATTCCTAATAGCCAGTCCTTCTATCCTACCCCTCCATTCTTCCACAAGACTCCCAGAGCTTCACCTAAAGCTTGTCAGTTAGTCTCAGCTGCTGGATGGGGAATCTAAGCGTACACTATGCTTGGGCTCATGTTTGAAAACATAGAAGAGTATCACGAATTGTGTCAGAGTTTGGCTCTCTCCTGTGGTGGCAGGGGGTGGGGATTCACAGGTTGTTCCAGGCATTGTTTTGACATTTCCCCACTCTCTGCTCTGTCTTTATCTCTGCACATCTTGTAGGGTAAATTTTGGGTTGAAGTATTCAGAGGTGGATTAGCATTCCCTTCCCATCACTATAAGTCCTGCCTGGCTGGAAGGCATCCTCTACTCTTTCCATGTAACCCAATGCTAAGAGGCTCAGAAACTCCCACCTCTTATTCCTAGTGAATACAGGAATCACCGTGAAAACAGAGTTAAATAATTTTCATTCTATTTTATTTCTATTACAAGAATGGGTGCACCTTATTCTATAGAAATGACTTCCAATGAAAATTAGCTTAAAGCTGGAGTGTGAGAATGAGGGAATGGAATCTCACCCCGGGGGAATTCCAGTTGTCTTTCTTGCTTCTGGATTTCTTCTTAACATTTTGAACAATCTTTTACAGTCTTTCTGTTGCTAAATGAAAATTTCTCCATCAAACTGCTGGTTATTTTGTTAATTATGTCATTGTTCTAAACCTAAAATGCTTAAATATTGTAAAGTTTTTTTTTATAGTTTTCATATATTTGTGTCTTATAATGTATATTTGACATTGCACTTTAGTATTTTGTATTGTTATATGTATCAGTTATTTCAAATGTATTTTATGTTTAAATATATTTTTTCTGTAGCCATTATTTTCATCCAGTGTTTTTATCATTGTCTTTTTTGTATTAAGAAACTCCGAAGAACTCTTGGCATGTTGACAATTATTGTGATATCTCCTTGTAATTTCTACAATTATTATTATTTTTTGTCTAATTACTTTTTGTCAATTACTTTTTGTCTAATGTGATCAAAATGCATTCTAGGACTTTTTGAAAATAAATCAAATTCATTACGATAATTCATTTAAAAATGCCTAACAAAATATTTCATAATAATCATGACACAGATTACATACAGTGAATCAAATATTTTCTACTATTTGAGTCAAAATTACCTTCATATTGTAGTGGCTGGTCTAAAATATATTTAATAACTTTGTAATTTTTTAATAACCATGGTTTTATTAAATAATCTGTAGTAGTTCATGGCTTTGGGTGATTGGCTGACATCATTGAATTTATGTAAACACATTTTAATATTTGGTTTGTATGTGTTTAAGCAGGATGTTTATTTATTTATTTTTTTACTTTTGGTGCTGTAACTTAAGCTCACCATCTATTTACATATAGACCTTCTCTATATGTATGGAATAGTATCTTTTTCAGTATATCCATATTTTTCTTTATAAGGTGATTTATTCAGGTATCTTATAAACTTGGCTATTTAAATTGAAAGATATTCATTGGGAAATTATATATTTTAGAACATTTTTGTATTTTGTATATTTTATTTTCATCTTATTCTATTACAAATTTCTTAAATCTATTCTACCTTCATTGTAGTCAAGTTAATTTTCAAGGGGCCTTTATATTCAGCACAGCATTTGCATATATAGCATATAACCTGAGAAAGTATTGATGCATTTTACTATATATTCAGACTTTTATTTTCCTGAGCATACTTTTCTAATAATGCATTTTCTTTATGCATTATATCTGACTACCTCAGTTAGAGTGACCTAGGTACAATAAATGTTAACTAACTAAAATGCCTTACTTATTTATTGAATTTTTGAACAAATCATTACTATTTTAACACCAAATCTTCATCATCTCTATGCAGTTCATAACTTCCCTGTTAAGCCAGTGTCATGAAGAGTGAATATTTAGTATTAAATACTATTGAATAATATCTACTGACATCTTTCTACACACATATTCATTCATAATGAAAGTCTAAAATACTACAGTTGAAATATTTGCTAAATTTCCATAGAAATGAGAATTCACAAGATCTACAACTTAGAAGAACAGAATATTTGAGGAGCTGTACCTAAGTTACCATTGACAATGAGATGACTTTCATTATAAACTGTTTACTTTACTTTTATATTCATGCCAGAATGACTCCAATCACAACCACTGGTCGTATTCAGATTTAAATCATCTCCTCTAGACTCTTTCCTTTACTAACTCATACTGCCCCATCACTCATTAATGTTTTTTTTTTTTTGTGTGTGTGTGTGTAAGTGTGTGTGTGTGTGTGTGTGTGTGTGTGTGTGAAATTATAACCTTTGAGTTATTCTGCTGGGAAAATTTATCTTTATCTAGTATAATATGTTCTTATAATGTTTTAAATCTTAGGTTGGAGAGTTACTCAATTATTCATCATTTAAAGGATTTGTTTTAGCACTATGTTTCAGCATTATGGGTATTCTGGGTCCTACATATAGAGCACTTAATAGAAAATCCTCATAATCAGAGTCTGCAAACAAATGTTTTCATACATTTTGCTGACAGAACAGGTAAAAAAAAAAAAAACCCTTAAGTATCTTTTACCTGTTTGTCCTTCCCTTTCATATATAGAGGAAGGGCATACATATACACTTTAAGAATAGTTTTTAAAGATGGCCTGTCCATTTATTGTATCAGAAAAATAGAAGTAAAGCACATGAAAGATATAAAATTGGACCAACAAGAGTGATAAGATGTTTGTGCTTAAAAATATTGTTTTCATGATAACCCATGTATTATATAAATGTTAAATTTATATGATGAAATAATGTTATAGTTAGAAAAAAAAACTGTTGTAAAGACAGTTTTTATATACCCTTTAACCAATTTCCTCAGTTAATGTAATGCAGATGTGTAAAATAACTTTTCTTTGAAAGATGTAATTGTCTTGTGAGCTTAATCCTGAATAATCTCACCCTTCTGAACTCTTGCTGGCTGTTTCAACTTGGCTGTTGTAACTCAGACTACTCTCCAAACTGCCTGATTCAATCTGGTTTCTTTTGGGTCATTACTGAATTTCTCTGCATTGCCTCAGATTAACTCTGCCAATTTGTTCTAATTTTCTACTTTCTTCTTATTCTCTGGCTTCAACTCAGTGAGTTCAATTTGCATGAACTCACAAATGAACTCATTCACTGCATGGCACTCAATCAAGTAATCTAGGAAAACTTTACTGAACTGATTGAGCTGATCTGGACTACCACAAAATAAAATGCCACTGTGTTGCCTCTCAACTGACTCCCCCTTCAGTGCCAACTGAACTGAATGAATTCAACACAGCTCAGCTCAACTCAACTTGACTCGATGATTCAATGCAACTCAACTCAACTCAACTCAACCCAACTCAACTCAACTCAACTCAACTCAACTCAACTCAACTCAACTCA